>NC_083314.1:151438911-151626072 GCF_963455315.2 Globicephala melas
GTCACCTTTCTGGTTTTTGCCCTTCACAGAAAAGCTTCTTAAAAACAGTCTACACACTCTTTTCTGATCCTCCACGGACCAGTGTCTCCTCAACCCACTGCAGTTCTGCTTCTCTGCACTCCCCCTTCACTTGCTTGCACATTCAGCCATGTCTCTGATAACCTCCTAATTGTCCAGGTCAATGAGGACATCTTAGTCCTTTGTTTACTTGTTCTGTTGCTGCAACAACTAAAATCACTGACCATCCCTCCTGCTCAAAAGGCTTTCTTCCCTGATGCCTCTCCACCCTGACATCTTCTCTTTGACAGCCTGTATCCCTGGCTGCTGCCTCCTGTCATCTCATCTTTCAGTTTCCAGTGCCTGTCACATTGTACGTAAATTGTCTCAGACCTGACTAGGAGTCCCTCTGCCCCACTGCCCACCTTACTATCAGCAATTCCACTCAACGTGAAAGTCAACAAATACTGAGAGACAAGTGTGTCCCATCCTTGGGTTAGGCCTCTAGGGATAATTGTGAGAACCAGACAGAGTTCCTTCCCTCAAGGGGTACGCAGTTTGGGGGTGGCACAGAGCCCTGTAAATAAACCATTTTAAGTCCAATAGTGTGGTAAGCGCTAGGATGGGGCAAGCACAGGATACTTTGGGAATGTGAGCGAGGGACACCTAACCCAGCCTTAGCTGGGGTGCGGGCTGCTATGGAAAATTTCCAGAGGAGATGCCATCCAGGCTGAAAGGCATCTGCAGCTAGCCAGGTGAAGAGGTGAGGAAGCTGTACTCCAGGTAGAGGGAATAAAACACGCGGAGGCTCAGAAGCGCGCGAGTGTAAGGTATATTTAAAGAATTGCAAGTGCAAGGCAGTGTGGCATAGCGGTTAGGAACACAGACACTGGAGCTGGGTGATCTTCCACCTCCCGGCTGTGTGACCTTATGCAAATTACTTAACCTCTCCAGGCTTCAGTTCTCTTACCTGAGAAGAGGGGATAATAATACCTCATAAGGTATTATGAGGTGTTATGACCCTCATAAGGGTCAACAAACTGCCTAACATATAGGAAACCCTCAATAAAGCTTAGTTCTTATTTTCATTGCTGAGATTGTTCAGAGTGGCTGGAGTACAGTATGAGGATGGAAGCGGCAAGAGACGAGGCTGGGAAAATGGGTGGAGGCCAGAGAACAAGGGGCCCTTGATGCTCTGCTGCAGGGTCAGCACTTTACCCTGAGGGCAACGTGAGGATTTTAGGTCAAGGGCTTTAAGTCAAGAGTGACAAGAAAAGACTTTGTTCTAGGAATAGCATCTTGACTCTAGTGTAGAAAGGTGATCCGAAAGGGGCAAGACTGGAGGCAGGGCACCAGTTAGGAAGCTGTTCCCATAATCTCGGCAAAAGATGCTGATGACACTAGGGTTGGAGAGAAGTAGAAACGCCACACAGGAAGGAGCGACAGGACCTGGTGACTGTCTGACTGTGGAGGATGAAAGGGGGAGGAATCAGCGAGGATGCCCAGATAACCTTGCTTCCTACTTCCTACAGGGCCCATCAGGAGCAACTCCCTTCTCTCCTTCCATTTTTTTGGTGGGGGCTGTGCCACGTGGTTTGTGGGATCTCAGTTCCCCGACCAGGGATTGAACCTGGGCCACGGCAGTGAAAGCCTGGAATCCTAACCACTAGGCCACCAGGGAACTCCTTCTCCCTTTATTCTTTTTTTTTTTAGCTATGTTGGGTCTTCGTTGCTGTGCGTGGGCTTTTCATTGCTGTGGCTTCTCTTGTTGCGGAGCACTGGCTCTAGGCATGGGGGCTTCAGTAGTTGTGGCATGCAGGCTTCAGCAGTTGTGGCTCATGGGCTCTAGAGCGCAGGCTCAGTAGTTGTGGCGCATGGGCTTAGTTGCTTCGCGGCATGTGGGATCTTCCTGGACCAGGGCTTGAACCCGTGTCCCCTGCATTGGCAGGCGTATTCTTAACCACTGCGCCACCAGGGAAGTCCTCTCCCTCTATTCTTAACCTCACCATATGGGCACACAGCCTTTCTGTGTGCACTAGATTCTGCCCCTCTATCTTCAATCTCTCCATCTCCTCTGACTCCTCTTAAACTTGCTCGATCTCTGTCAACCCCAACAAATACATAAACAAAGCCTTTCCCTCAAGCTTCTACACTTTCTCCCTTATTCACCCCCAAATTTCTCCTTCTGGCCTACAGGATAAAGTCTGAACTCAATGTGGCATACAAGATCCTACAAAACTTGACCCCAGCCTAGCCTCATCTGCAGTGACTTCCACGTTGCAGCAGACACCAACTTCTCAACTCCCCAGGCCCTTCCAGGGCCCACTTGTATCTCAAACCTGCTCTGCCATCAGGAATGGCCAGCCTCCTTTTTGCCCTTTGGCTAATTCCCCAAGACAGCTAGGGGTTCTCAGGTCTGTGGTCCCACTTATGCCACCTCATCTCCTGCTATTCTGTAAAACTTCACCGTCCCTCCCACTAGAGTGTGAGTTCCTCAAGGGCAGGGGTTGGTCCTCCCTGTCTCTATGTCCCCAGGGCCTGCCTAATGCCTGGCACAAAACAGATGTTTAATAAATGCTCGCTGGTGAATGAGTAAAGAAATCAGCCAGCTCCCGTTTAGATGGTTATATCTGAATGTTCATGATATGTAGGTCCATAAAACTACCAACTTCCCAAAGCTGCCATGTGCAGAGTGGCAGAGTCTCCATCCAAGAAGGCCAGTGCATAGTCTATGAGGCATTTTACAGCTGACAGGAAATAGCAATGTCAGCAGCGGTGTCATCTTTGGACACTAAGGACAGGGATTCAGTGCCATGAACGGTCAGTTAAATTGTAATTGGAGTGAACTGTTCCTCTGCAAACCATAATGTTCTTTAGCTGCAGCCAAATGGCATTCAAGAAAATTTTTTGAAATGTCAACGAAATCATTTCCAATTTGGTGCTCACAACCAGAGACTCTAATGATCAGTGGAAATGAGAAGCAAACAAATTAGCACTAATGGATAATGGCTTTTGGAAAAGAGGATTTAATTTATAGTCAACTGATCATGGCATGCAGCACGCAGTAAAAGTCAGTTTCACCAGCTTGATCGTAAGAACCAGAGCACACCTAGAATGCCAGAGAAAAATATACGTATGCCATCATGCTTATTGGAAACTCTCTGTAAGTGGCAGCCAATTAAAATGGTCATTATTTTACCTTGGAGAGAAAATGGTCTGAAAAAATCAAAGCACATGAAATTAAAATCAGGATTAGGAACCTCGGTCCAAATTGGTTTGTTTGTGGCCTTCTAACCTTGGCAAGGTCTTCTGCAAGGACGACAAACCTACTTTGTCTTCAGCCCAGAGTGGACTCTTTGTTTTTAATTTCCTCTCCATCTTCAGAGGTGATTAATAAATCTGGACTCATCCATAAATCATTTCTATAGCAGCCAAACGGTTCTTCTTCGTGCCAGGAAACGAAAATCACAGAAATCTCAAAACCCTTGGCTCTTGTACTAAGTCAAAGGTCCTTAGCAACAAGTGAGAAGAGGTATTAAAAATCAGGGCTTCCCTGGTGGTGCAGTGGTTGAGAGTCTGCCTGCCAATGCAGGGGACACGGGTTAGTGCCCTGGTCCAGGAAGATCCCACATGCCGCGGAGCGGCTGGGCCCGTGAGCCATGGCCGCTGAGCCTGTGCTCCGCAACGGGAGAGGCCACAACAGTGAGAGGCCCACGTACCGCAAAAAAAAAAAAAAAAAAAATCAATAGGTCACTAGGTTTCATTTCTAAATAAAATTTCTCAGAGGGCTTTTTTCCTCCTACATCAAAAGACACATTTCTAAAAGCAAGAAGCCTCCAGGGCATGGGCTGCCAGCCTGGCTCCTTGTCCCCACATGGCCTCGGAGATAAGGCAGTCACTGTCTCCTGTTCCTGTGGGTTCCACGTGCACAATGGGACAGAGGCCTTCTCCCAACCCGACTCTTTACTCTCAGCTCCTCATTCAGAGAGAGAGGGAGAAGAGACAGAGACAGAGACAGAAACATTCTCCTTTCAACTTCACGCCCAGCCAAAGAGGGTGTCCTGGCCTTTACTTCCACCTCAGGGCCAAATGCAACACAATTTGTCACTTTCTTCTCATAGACGCCCTTCCTTCTGCTCCCCACTCATACCCTCTTCACAGACTCCATCTGCCCCATCTCTTCCCCACAGCCAGCCACCATTCCCTCCACCCTGTTTCCATAGACCATTTCCCCCATCTCCTTCCTGCAAAACCTACTGCCGTCACCAGCTTCCCAGACCTACCCTCATTCTCTACCCACGGACCCCCTTTTCCTCTCCCCAGACTCACTTCTGCCCCCAGCTCCACTCCACAGGCCTGGCTTCATGCCCTCCCCACAAAATGTAACTCTCTAGGTCAACCAGAGTCTCTCTGCCCACGTTCTCCTCACCCCTTCATTGCTCTATGCTTCATCTTCCTTGACCTGATTGCCTGTCCTTCCTTCCCTTCCCAACCTTCTTACTCTTCCCTGGAAAACTTTTGTTTCTGATCAGCAAAGTCTCCTCCACACTTAGCGGCTCCACACTCGCTCTGCCCACCTCCAGCCTGCCCTGGAAGCTGGCTCTTCCTCAGGGCGCCACTTCTGCATAGTCGACCCTGGAGGAAGCTGCTTATACTCTTAAACCCAAGGGATCTCAGGACTGGGAGAGGGGCTAATGTCTCCCCACCAAAGTCCAATTCAGTTCCTATTCTACCTGCTCTTTGTAAAAACCCTTGCTACTGTAGGGTCATGCCATTCAGCTGTATTGACCTTTGCCCCTCCTCTTGCTGTCATCTACAGACTCCAGAACAACCTGCTTTACTGGTACCTGGCTCACAAGCATCCTCTTCCCTTTTCCTTCCTCAGGTCCTGCCATCATCTGGGGGGATTTCAATGGCCATGTCAACATCTTGGCTGTCTTCTGTATTCCACTTTGGCCACCTGCTACCATGGTCATACCCTGGACCCTGTCATCACTTGAAACTACTCAAACTTCATTACTCCACTTTCTCATCATAACTCTCTCATTCAACTGTTTCCAAGATATGGGTTCTCTGACTTCATTGGGACCTCCAGCCCGTAACACTTTTACTCTCCCTTATGCAGTTTAGGTCTAAGATCCACCATCTCAACCACTCTTTTGCCAGGATCCTCAACTTCCTTGTCCTTTGTCCTTCCATTTCATCCACCTGATAAAATTCAAACCTGGATCAACTCAATTCACCTCTCTGCAGCCACCAGTAGATGGCTGAATATTGTTGGGGGAAAAATACATAGCACACAACCATGCAGACTGCTGCTGCTACAAAATAATGGTCACCAACCTCAATAGGGCTCTAACTGCCCGGAAAGCTGTATGCTACCTCGGTCATCTTGCTCCCATTCTCCACTGCAGCTATTTCAATCCTTCTCTGCTGGTCTCAAATCTTGTAAATCATCTCCAATCCCTTTCTCCCTGGCTGATACCATGTCCCTATTCCACAGAAAAAGTAGGAACCACCATACAAGAATTCTCTCAAGTTCCTGCCACCAAATCTACTAATGTACTCATCTCACATGCCTCCTTTCTGTCACAGTGCAAATGTCCCTCTAAGTGAACTTCTCCACTAATGTTTTGGATCCCCTACTCAGGAGTCCCCAACCCCCAGGCCGCGGACCGGTAGCAGTCCATGGCCTGTTAGGAACCGGGCCGCACAGCAGGAGGTGAGCGGCGGGCAACATCGCTCCCCACTGCTCGCGTTACCGCCTGAACCATCCCCTCCTCTGCCCCATCCGTGGAAAAATTGTCTTCCACCAAACCGGTCCCTGATGCCAAAAAGGTTGGGGACTGTTGCCCTACCTTATTCTTTTTCTGGGGGCGCCACTCTCTGTCATCTCTTTTTCCCTATAATATTATCTTTTTCTCTTTGCTGGATCCATGCCAACAGCATTTCTCCCATCTGAATAAAAACCTGCCTCTCCTTCCAGCTATCTTCTTCTCTCTTTTTGCCTCTTAAAGAGCCAAACTTCTTAAAAGTGTAGTCGTCACTTCCTCACCTTCCCACCCACTTCTCAACTCACTGTAATTCGACCTCAGCTCCCACCACGCCACTGAAACTGCCTTTACAACCACTTCCTTGTTTCTAAAGCCAGTGGATTTTTTTTAGACCTTATTTTACTTGATTTGTCATCAGCCTTCAACACTTTCCTCCCCTGGTTTCTGGGAAACCATGTTCTACTACTGATTAATTAACCACTGTGGACACTTCATCTCAATTACTTTTGCAGAACCTCAAATGTAGGTGCTTCTCAGGGCTCTGTCCTAGGCCCTCTTCTCTTCTTACTCTACACATACTCCCTGGGCAAGCCCAACAAATCAATCCACTCATGTGGCTGCCATATAAGGCACAACAGACTGCACATTTTAATTTCCAGTTTAGACTTATCTTGCAAACTCCAGTCAGGCATACTCAGCTGCCTCTTGGACACCTCCACTTGGATGTCCCACTGGCACCTCAAACTCACCATGCCCAGAACTGACCCTCTCCTAAGAACTCTCCTTTCTGTTTGCCCAAAGCAGGAATTTAGAAGTCATTCTTCATTTTTCCTACTCACCCCATGTCCAACCAGTCACCAAGTCCAGTTCTTTTAAACTCCTAAGTGTCTAAGGAATCCATCCCCTTTTCTTCAATCCTGTTACCTCTCCATGTTTCAGGCCACCATAATCCTTCCCCATTACTAAAACAACTTCCAAAACTGGTCTCCCTCCTTCTCCCAGTCCCCAATCCATTCTCTTCATTGATCTTTCTAAAACACATATCTGATTGTTACTCTTCCACTTAAAGCCCTGCAGCCTCCCCATTGTCCTTAGGATAAAATCTAAGCTCTTGTGCTCATTGGTGTAAACTGCATTGGAAATTTTTTCCATCAGTAAGATCTACCCATAAGTTCAGAGCTGAGCGTGGTATCAAAGACCCTCCAGAATCTGGGCCTACCTGTTCCTCCAAGGTTGCTCTCCCATTAGTCTCTCCTCTGGCCAGGAAATGCTCATAATTCCTGGCACCGACCCCTCACTTTCCTCTCCTTTTATAAATTTATTTATTTATTTTTGCCTGCGTTGGGCCTTTGTTGCTGCACGTGGGCTTTCTCTAGCTGTGGCGAGCGGGGGTTACTCTTCGTTGCAGTGAGTGGGCTTCTCATTGGGTGGCTTCTCTTGTTGTGGAGCACAGGCTCTAGGCACGCGGGCTTCAGTAGTTGTGACTCACAAGCTCTAGAGTGCAGGCTCAGTAGTTGTGGCTCATGGGCTTTGTTGCTCTGCGGCATGTGGCATCTTCCCCGACCAGGGCTCGGACCCGTGTCCCCTGCATTAGCAGGCGGATTCTTAACCACTGCGCCACCAGGGAAGCCCTCACTTTCCTCTCTTTGAGCCCTGTAAGGTCTCAAGTCTCCACAAGTCTTTCAAAACCCAGCTCAAGAGCCATCAGCACTGCCATAAATGCCCCTTCTAATTCTGAGCTCCTAAAATCCTTAGGGCCTACTCTTCTTGTAGTACTTATCCCTTGCACAGTATTGCAGTTGGCTCATGCATGATTTCTTTCCCTCTCCTTTTAAGACTTACGGAAGTCAGAGCCAAAAACTTAATCCTCACTAGAGTCCACCTATGTAACAGGTGGTCAGTAAATATTTTTTAAGCGCGTTGATAAATTTAAGAAAACTGTACCCCCTAGCCCCTTTATGTCTCGCACGAACAGGGCATTCTCTAAAGTATTCGCTAGAAAATAGCACCTCCTTTGCATCCTCCCCATCTCACCAGTCAGAATATTCCTCGACCAGCTGGGTGGAGGATGGGCTGGCACGCATTCCTGTGGTCGTTTTGTGCGGTTTTCTACCTCCAGCCCTCGGAGCTGCGGCTGGTAGAGGGTAGTAGAGATAGCTAGGTGATGTAAGTCAAAGGGCACTGCTGTCCACCCGGTACGATAAGACACGGTTTAGGAAGGAAAACCCTCCCCGACCCCAGAACACAACAACTCTCCCGCAGACCCTCTTACCTACACAGGAGGGTGGGGACTCTTCCTGACCGGCGTCTTGGCTGGCCAATACCTGACCCAGATCAAGCGAGTCAGCCAATGGCTGAGGGCCAGGGATAGAGCGGGGCGGGGCATGGTTGCTAGGGCCGAGCTAGCAGGGTGCTGCGTGAGACCCCGAGAGAGACTCGCTGGTTGCTAAGGCGGGAGGTCACAGAGCGCGGCTCAGGGATTGGGTAGCGTCGAGGGAGGTGGGTGGTGATTGGGCGGTGCCCAGGAGGCCCCCGGGTGAGGTGCGGGAACGTGAACGAGAGTTCCGGCCGGAGGCCCGAGCTGAGGGCCGGCGCCTTCATCATGGCCTCGGCCCAGCTGGACTACACCATCGAGATCCCGGATCAGCCCTGCCGGAGCCGGGGTATGGAATGAGGGTTGGGTCCAGTCGTGGGGAGGTGACCTAAGGAGTCTGTGGGTCTCAAGCGCAGCTGTGGCCCCGCCCCTCTTGCGGCCCTGTCCTCTCGCGGCCCACCCCCTCACGGGGGGGTCCCCCTCACCGCAGGTCCTAGACTTAGTCGGGTCCAGAGAGCCCCGCCCCCTAGTAAGCCCCTCCCCCAGAGTGCTCTTGGTGTCCGAGCCCCGCCCCTTCGCGGCGTCTCCCCGACCCCTAACCCCGTAGGCTGGGGCCCTTCTTTCTGTCTCTTTAGTCAGAGTTCCCAGGCCCGTACCTTCGCTTCTCTCCTGGTAGCTGAAGGCCGTCCTGATTCTTTTGTTTGGGGTCGGGCTTCCCACTGCTAGCCTTTCTTCGGCAGTTGTGGTTAGGGGTCCCACCCATTATATTTCATCCACTGTTTTCCTCGGGGTCCATGCAAAAGCCCAGGACACAGAGCCTTCATCCCTCCCTCCTCTGCACTCTCCTTGGCAGTGGTTACAGAGCCGTCTCTGCCATGAAATAGAAGTCTGCTCAAATCCTGACTCCTCCCTTTAGTAGCTGGATGACCTTTGGCATGCTTCCAGCTCTGAACTTCGGTTTCCTCATCTGCACAGCTGGGGTACCAATAGTAACCTCCCTCCTAGGGTTGTTGGTTGCACAACTGAGATTATTTGTCTAAAGGACCCAGCATAATGCTTGGCACAGAGTGAGCTTAATGATTAGCTTTGTTTTCCTCTCTACAGGCATATCATTACAGAAAGATGTGTGGGAGGCTCCACAAAATTAGTAGCCTGTAGAACAGGTCTGGGTCCCTGTCAGTGTGAGTCAGATTGGGGGCCCAGAGAATGGAGTTTGGCCCTGATTGGGAATCATGGTAGAGGAGCCTTGACATGCACCCCAGCCTAAGCTGCATGTCTTGCCTGCCTTACTCCACATCGTCTTCACACCTCCAGCTGCAGCTCAGCCTCTTCTATTGCTACCACAACCATCTTCCCAGTGCAAAGCTTTGATCTTATCACTGTTCTACATAAAACCCTTCAGTGGCTCCTTATTGCCCTCAGGATAAATCAAATCCAGATTCCTTAGCATGGTATTCAAAGTCCTCCATAATTTAGCAGACCCTTCCCTGACAGGATGCTTCCTCCCAAATATCCTGGCCTGTTGGAGGCAACTGGGATTGTTAGAAAGCACTTCCCTTTCTTGAGCCACAGTAGGCCTTCCTGTCATTTCTGCTTTCAGTTCAGCATTTGCTGTGTCCTGGCGATGGGTTAGTTGCTGGTGCCTCAGAAGTGACTCACACACAGACTCCTTCAAGGAGCTGTGGTTCTGGGGAGGGCTGAGGGCTTAGAAGCAGGGGGTTTCACAAAGACGTGGTAACCGCAGGGCTAGGAGGTCGTGGTGGGTGCAACACAGAGCAAGGTAGTCTCTCTTCCTCTCTTTTCAAGCTCATCTCTCTTCTCCAAGAGAAATACCTCCAGGGCCTTCAGTTGTTCCTCCTCTGGTGTGGTTCTAATAGCCTCCTCCTTCTGATTGCTCCTCTGCACTGGCTTTGGTTTCTCATTCCTTTCCCTCTCAAAGTGCATAGCCCAGAGCTGACCTCAAGGCGGTATGGCCCTCAGAAGGAAGTGACAGCACTGTGATCCCCTGAATCTGTTTTCTTCCTGTCTGCAGAGAGCTCCCCTCCAGGCTGACAGGGCTTCACAGACAATCTTTGGGGGTCCAGAGATTGTCTCTCTTTTGCAATTACTGTTTAATGGTGGAGCAGTGTGAAGGACAGTCATATTTGGTTTCTGGAATTGCTTTTCCCCCATAATTGAGCATCAGAGCCACAGAGCCCAGCACTGCTGTGAGTTGATAGAGAGGCGAGCAGCTTCTGCTGGCACGTCAGTTAGCTGGAAGGCAGCTACAGATCTGGGGTCGTTCAGAGCCCAGGGTCCTTCTGCTGGGATTCCCACCAGCAAGTATCCGTGGCTGTCTGGGCCAAATGAGGGTCGTCTGCCTGGTCCTTTGCTGAAGCTGATCCCTTGACCTAGCATTTCCCGCCATCCCACCCACTCCTCTTTGACCAGTGATCCCCTCACCCTCCTAAGTGAGAGTCGGGTATTCTCATCTCGTTTCCTTGGGGAAGGTTCTGTTCTCAGGGCTCCCACAGCAGGGATCCCTGTCGTGTTGCTGGAGGTTTTGCTCAGTGTTGCCAGAGCCTGGCAAGGATGAAGTGCCAAATGAGCTGAAGGGAGTCGTTTGGGCAGCACTTGGGCCCGGCCCAAGTTGCTCTGCCATCCCAGGCCAGGGCTGTGCTGCCCCTCCTCCCAGCCAGAGAATGGTCAGCCAAGCCCTGCCCTGGGGCCCCTCTGCAGCTCACTGGCAGGCCAGCAGGCCTTCTTAAAGGCACCCTGTTGCTTTCATGTTCAGTAAACATTTTTTAGAAATAATTGATTCACAGAATTAATGAGGCTGGGACAAGGGGCTCACTCTTAGAGTACAAAGAAAGCCTTCGGTGGTGGTGGGGGGTCACAGAGAAGGGAAGTGATAGGTTTATTGTAGGCCCAGGCTTAATTGTCAGTCTGCTCTTCTGCTGAGCGCCTGCCGGGGTCAAAGAAATGTAGACCTTGTCTTGACCCCCAGGAAGTTCTCCCTGGCACCGGGGAAACAGTCTGGGGTGGACCACAGTCCAAACAACCATGGTGGGCCCCAGGGGTCAGCTGCCTTCCTGGAGTAGAGTGGCCCAAGCTGGACCTGGAGCTGCGGGAGGGCTGACAGGTAGATGGGGAGCAGCAGGAAGTGCAGAACTAGGGGCACTGGGGGGACTGAGAGTGGCCCGAGAGAGCAGGGCCCTGGCGGCAGGCCGCCGGGTGCTTTCAGGAGCCGGAGAGAAAATCTCAAGAGCTGTAATACCAGAGAGGCCTCAAAGGCCCGGGCGAAGGGTTGGGACTAGACCCTCTTCTTGTCTGTGGGGACCCCGTAGGTGCTTTTCTTTTTTAAACAGTAGAGTTTTGTTTATTTTTTTAATCACGGTATGTTTTCTTTCATACATTAATAAAAACCCTTCCTAATTTGTCTGCTTTATACCAGGCACCGTGCTAGGCCCTGGATCTGAGCTCCAGACGTGAAGGACCCTTTGCTGGCCTCCTTTGCCTGAGGTCTCTGTGGTTTCTGTTGCACTTACATTGTTGACCATGCCTGGCTCACATGCCAGGCCTGCCAGGAACCTCTCTTATGATTTTATTACTTCTCACGACCACCTTGTGAAGTAGGGAGTACTCTTATCCCGTCTTACAGATGAGGAACAGAAGCTCAGGGGAGGTGAAGTATCTTGCCCCAAGTTATCCCAGATTCCAACGTGGGAGCCTCACTCCAAAGCCTGTGCGTGCAGATTTCAGTTGCCAGCAGGAAGTACTGCCTGAATACAGTTCCATTTCTAGGAAACAGTCAAGGACATGCAGGAAGAAAGAGGTGTCCATTAAAGTATTTTTATAACAGCAAAAGATTGGAAACAACATCATGTCCAATAATGGGAGCTTGGTCACCATAAATTATGAAATATTCTATAGCTGCTCTGCAGCCACTAAAAAGAATGGGGTAGAGATATATAAACCGACAGGGAGAGATGTTCACAATATATTGCTAAATTGAAGAAAGCAGATTACAAAAGCAGTATGGTTCCAATTTTATGAGATATTCATTTCCTGCTTTTTCTACAGTGAGCATGCATTCCTCATGAAGTAATAATAACTTCAATTCATTGAACTCTTTCTTTGTGCCAGGGTAACATGCTAAGCCCTCAGTAGTCACTGTCTTATTCAGTCCTATGTATTATTATCCCCATTTCACAGATAAGGAAATTGAAGCTTAGAGAACTAGCTCAAGGTCTGTTTCATAGTTATTGGTGGCAGAACCAGAGACTTGAACCCAGGTATGGTTTTATACAGTATGCACTCCTAGATACCATGCTACTCTCCTACGCTGTTACTCCAAAAAAAAAAAAAGTAAATTTAAAATGAAGTAATTTTGTTTAAATATAGGAACTGTGAGACTCTAGAAAGTATTTCTTGGGAGTAGAGGAAATTGAGGATCCTTTTATTCCTTGTATTTTAAGAAGAAAACAGGTTCTTTGTATTTTCGTTCTGGCTTGCAGAAGAAAAGCACATATTGTTCCACAGAGTCTTATCTTGTCAGCCCTTTCCTTTGTCTTCCCCATATGCCCCTGGGATATACACAATCCAATTTATGCTTTAGTTTTATGACTTGAACTGTTGTACAATATAGTATGTATCTGTAATTCTTGTATTATTGGTGTCAGTGTTGTTTGTTGAGAAAAGTCCAGAGGACAGAGAGCCCGTGGGATTAAATTGTTTTGTGGGGTACTCAAGAAGTGCCAGGTTGAAAAGAATACTTCTGCCTCGCCAAGGGGCTTCTGGGTATCCATGATCTCTTTGAGTTCTCAAGTGCTGTTGACTCTGCAGGACACCTCCCCCCACCCTTTTAAAAAAAATAATATTTTAACTCTCATTGCAAAAGTGATACATAGGGATTTTAGAAAGTGAGTAGAAAAAAAAATCATGAAAAAGAAATTGCCTCTGATCCCAGAAATAATTGCTATTAATATTTGATGTATTTTTTCTATACATAAGTATGTGTAGGTATGTGTGTATGTATGTATATAGGTATTCTGTTGTACTTACTTCTTTGCAGCTTCCTTTTTCGCTTAATGTGTTACTGTTAATTCTTAAAATAATAACATTATTGAGATACAATTCACGTACCATAAAATTCACCCTTTTAAAATGTGCAATTCATTGGTTTTTAGTATATTTACAAAATTGTGCAACTGTCACCACTGTCTAATTTCAGAGCATTTTCATCACCTCCAAAAGAAGCCCTGAACCATTAGCAGTCTCTCCCCATTTCCCCCTCCCTCCAGCTCCTGGCAGCCACTAATCTACTTTCTACTGTGTGGATTTGCCTATTCTGGACATTTCATATAAATGGAATCATGCAATATACGGTCTTTGTGTTTGACTTCCTTAACTTAACATATGTTTTCAAGGTTCATCCATGTTGTAGCAGTGCTTCATTCCTTTTTATGACCAAATAATATTCCATTGAATGGATATACCACATTTTTTTCATCCATTTACAGGTGATAGGCATTTGGATTGTTTCTACTTTTTGGCTATCGTGAATAATGCTGCAGTGAACATTCGTGTACAGGTTTTTGTGTGGTCATATGTTTTCAGTTCTCTTGGGTATATACCTAGGAGTGGAAGTGCTGGGTCATATGGAAACTCAATGTTTAATTTTTTTTGAGGAACTGCCAAACTGCTTTCTAAAGTAGATGCACCTTCTTTGCTTTCTCACCAGCAGTGTATGAGGGTTCTGAATGCTCCATATCCTCATCAACACTTGGTATTATCTGACTTTTTATTATAGCCATCCTAGTGGGTATAATGTGCTGTCTCATGGTTTTGATTTTCATTTCCCTAATGACTGTGATGTTGAGCACCTTTTCATGTTCTTATTGGGCATTTGTACATCTTATTTGGAGAAATGTCTTCAAATCCTTTGCCCATTTTAAAGTTGGGTTATTTGTCTTTTTATTTTTGAATTGTGAGAGTTTTTTTATGTATCCTGGATACAAACCCCTTATCAGATATATGATTTGCAAAAATTATCTCCCATTCCGTGGGTTTCTTCATTTAAAAAAAATAAATTTATTTATTTATTTTGGCTGCATTGGGTCTTCGTTGCTGCATGTGGACTTCCTCTAGTTGTGGTGAGCGGAGGCTACTCTTCATTGGGGTGCGCGGGCTTCTCATTGCGGTGGCTTCTCTTGTTGCGGAGCATGGGCTCTAGGTTCGTGGGCTTCAGTAGTTGTGGCACGCGGGCTCTAGAGAGCAGGCTTAGTAATTGTGGCGCGCGGGCTTAGTTGCTCCGCAGCATGTGGGATCTTCCCGTACCAGGGCTCGAAACCTGTGTCCCCTGCATTGGCAGGTGGAGTCTTAATCACTGCGCTACCAGGGAAGTCCGGTTTCTTCACTTTTTGATGGTGTCCTTAGAGTTCAAAAGTTTTCAATTCTGATGAAGTCTATTTTTTCTTTTATTCCTTGTACTTTTAGTCATGTCTAAGAAACCATTCCCTAATCCAAGGTCACAAAGATTTACTCTTACATTTTCTTCTAAGAGTTTTATAGTTTTAGGTCTTACATTTATGTCTATGATCTGTAGACATAATGTATGTTTACATTATGTATGTTGTATGTTTAATGTATTACAGACTATTTCCATATGTTTAATGTATGTTTAATGTATTACAGACTATTTCCGTATGATTAAACATTTTTCTTTCATAAAAGTAGAATTACTAAGTCAAAGAGTGCACGTTTTTTGAGGCTTTTAATACATGTTCCAAAATTGTTGTGATTCTCTTCTCCCTATCATTTCCTTCCCCCTTCCTACCTGTCCCCCACTGCTCTGGTTCAGGCATTTGCCAACTTGCCTTGCGTGTTACAGTAGTAACACGACCTGTTCTTAACGGGCCCTTTCAGTGCAGTGGATAAGTACAGTGGCATGGTGATGGTGGTGCTGTGACAATACAGAGGAGGGGCATCTAACCCAGTCTAGTGATGAAGGGGCTGGGGAGGGCATCAAGGGGGGCTTCTTGGATGTCAACAGTGAGCTGACTCAGCAGGTGGCATGGGCATTAGCAAAGCATAACATGGAGCATCAGCCTGCAGGGCTGGGGAGTGAGGAGCATGTGCAAGGTCCTGGAGGCGGGGGGTAGTGTGGCATGGTGGTCCAGAGATGCATGCTGGCTGTGCCACTTCCTGGCTGTGTGTTTTGGGGGAAAAAGACTTACCCTCTCTGTGTTTTAGTTTTCCTATCTGTAAAACGGGGTTAGCAATAGTAGCTAACTCCTAGGGTGGTCAAGGGACCAAATGAGGCAGCGTATGTTGAGGTTCTGACTGCGATGGCCAGTCCCTGAGGAGGAGCAGGTGGAAGAGGTTGGTGTTGGATCTGTTGATATACAGAGGCAGCCATGTGTACGGGTTTGGAGTTGAGTGGAAAGAGATTTGGTTAAGACTTGTTTTTTTTACCCAGGGGGCCCCCTGGGGTAGTGGTGATGAGCTAGTCTCTGGGTCAGACCACCTGGGTTTGGATTCCAGCTTCACTGCTTATTAGTTGTGTAACCTCGAACAATTATATACCATCTCTGTGGCTTAGTTTTTAATCAGTAAAATGAGAATAATAACAGTACCTTGTTCGTACGATTGTTGTGAGGATTAAATGAGTTGATATAAAAAGTGCTTCGATAGTTCCTGACACAATTCTCTTTTTGTTGTTATCATTATTGTTTTTCTTGGTGATGGCAAAGAGGGGGAGGTAGGAACTAAAGGAGATGTGGAATTCAGAGAGGTTTGTGATGGTTTAGGACCAAGGTGGGTTTGATTGCCTGTGCAGGGCTGTGGTAAGTCCTGGTGTAGAAGTGGGAGACAGAGCCAGTGCCCGAGTCTTCAGTGCCTGAGGGGCAGTGGCCAGAGGCCAGGAGATGTCAGCAGTGGGAGGGGGATAGGGGAATGACCAGTGGAAGGAGCATAAAAGGAGCAGGGGCTTTTACAGAGAATGGAGGAATCATGACCCGGAGGTGGCAATAAATAACAATAGCCATAGCTCTTACTTTTATTACTCTGGAAAGGGCAATAGGTAACAAGAAGAATGCCAGCTCTTTCTCCTTGGATCTGTCTTTCAGTTTGCAGCCACGTGTTCATTCATTCAGCATGTTTCTGCTGAGTGCCTAGACAGGCCAGCTACAGCGCTGGGCACGGGGAATCTGGCGCTGAATGCAACAAACCCAGGTCCTGCCTTCACAGAGCCTACTGGCTGAGGGGAGACGGACATTATACGAGTAATTGTGCAAGTCATTAATCAATACACACTGGATCATGCCACTCCCCCAGTTCCAGAATCTTCATTCGCCCTCCACTGCTCCGGATAAAATCCTGACTCCTAAGCATGGCTTGGGGGACTTTCAGGATCGGGCCCCAGTCCCACTCTTGGCAGCTCTCCTGCCCACTTCTGCTCCCTCTTCCAGGCTTCTAGCCTCCTAGGACTGCTTGCCGTGCCCCAGAGCAACTGTAACATCTCCATCGTCCCCTGCCCCTGCTCATGCCCTTTCTCCACCTGGCATGCTCCTACGGTCCGTCAAGGCCAGCACAGCAAGCGAGTCTTCCTGTGGGAGGCCTTTCCCGGTCACAATCACTCTCTCAGCCATGTTCCCGGAGCATCTTGGACTTTTCTGGTTTATAGTGCTCCATGTCTAGAATCAGAGTGGGCAGCGTGGCTCCAGTGGGAGGAGGTCATGACAAAGGCTCTGAGTTAGGAATGGGCATGGAGAGGGGGCCCTGGGAAGAGACTGTGTCGGGGCGTGGGAGATGCCTGTGGGTAGGAGGAGCACCTTGTGGTTCAGGGGGGTGGCCTCAAGTGCCTGGCTGGAGTAGAAGGACAAATTCCCTCCTTTTAGGAATGTTATGGAAAGCTTGGGCTCTGGGAAGAGGCAGTGTGTCCAGGGTGTCCGTATTCTGAGTTCCTCCGTGGAGTTGTGTGTCTGGTGAAGAGTCATTTCTGCCTGAGTTGGTGAAGCCAAGGGTGCCGGCAAAACCTGCAGTGGAGCAAAGTGGAGTTATAGAGCCCTGCTGTGGGGTGAGGGGCAGCTCAGAGGCCCGGCAGAAGTGTCTGAACCTTCCCGGACTGGGAATGCCCCACCACTGCTGGTAAGGGCGGCCACCAGGGGATGTGACCGCCCCTGGCTGCCTTCTCTCTTTTTGAGATAAACCCCCAAACCCTTTGCTGGTGTCTTGGTGGTGGTACCTGGAGGGGAGCCCCATAGGCTGGGGGAGGGGAGCCCATGCTCAGACAGCTGCACAGAGGTTAGGGAGCCTCCCTGGGGCAAGTCTCAGAAATCCAGCTGCTGGACCTCAGTGGGTCAAAGGCAGATCCAAACTGTAGCTGTCGATTACCACGCATGAGGCTGCTGCAGCCTGAGCTTTACGGGTAGTCATTGCCAGCAAGGTTGGGCCAGGGCCCCAGTGAGGCCCAGATAGAGCCTCTTCACCAGAAAGGCCAGTGCAGGCAAAGAGCTGCCCTGGCCAAGGACAGGAGGCCACCAGGCCAAGAAAGGTGGTGAGAATATTTAGAGTGGCCTGGTTAGAGCTGTGGGACCATCTCTCTTATCAGAGGCTGAGGCCGGTGTCAGGGGAGCCTGGAACGGCTGGCAGGGGTCAGCAAGGGACTGAGGTGCTGGGAGCTCCTGGTCCAGGCTGAGTTGCAACTCAGTCTGGCATCCCCATGGGTGCAGGCAGTCAATCTCCAAAGGCCGGAGCTGCCACTGCTGGAGAGCAGGAACACTGAACTTTTCAATCACATTAATTTCCACAGGAAATTGTTGTCTTCCTTTTGTCCAAAGGTTAGTGATTTATATTTACCATCCTCTTAACTAGCCTTGAAATTTACTGTCGCCAGGTCACCACCAGCATCCGTAAATCTTAGGGTGGCAGCTGAGCATAGCCAAGTGGCTTGATCCTTGGAAGGGTACACCCTGGTCCTTTCAGAAGGGCAGATAACTAGCAACAGACGGTCCGTGCACAGAAGTCGCCCCAAGGAGGGTGGGTACTCACTTGGCAGGGGAAATGAGATGAGGTCTGACCGACAAGCTTGCAGGGAGGCCTTCAGAAGCAGCCATGGAGGAGGCAGGTGGCTTGTGCCTTGGCACATCACCGAAGGAGATGAGCTTCTAGTTGTGGACGGGGCTGGTGGCACAGGAGGTCTCAAGTGACTTAGCTAGGATGGGGAGCAGGGACCAGATTCCCAGCTCTACACTTCCTGTGTGACCTTAGGCAAGTAACTTAACCACTCTGTGCCTCAGTTTCCTCATCTGTACTAATATTATTCGTATTGTTGTTGTGAGGGTTAAACCTCAGTAAATACTGGCTGTTATTCTTCTCTGTCAGGACAGGGTGGGTGGTTTGGTAGTGGCCGCCAGAGTCTGTCTGCTTCACTTCCCTGCTTATACTGCCCTATCCATTTCTCCTTTTTTTTTTTTTTTTAATGATTATTTTATTTATTTATTTTTGGCTGCGCTAGGTCTTTGTTGCTGTGCGCAGGCTTTCTCTAGTTGCGGCGAATGGGGGCTACTCTGTTGCGGTGTGCGGGCTTCTCATTGCGGTGGCTTCTCTTGTTGCAGAGCACGGGCTCTATGCATGTGGGCTTCAGTAGTTGTGGCGCACGGGCTTAGTTGCTTCGTGGCATGTGGGATCTTCCCGGATCAGGGCTCGAACCCGTGTCTCCTGCATTGGCAGGCAGATTCTTAACCACTGCGCCACCAGGGAAGTCTCCCATTTCTCCTTTTAAAGACCTCTTCCGTCTGCTCATGGAATTAGGACAGCAACTGGCAAACTTTTTCTGTAAAGGGCAGTATCTTAGGTTTTGTGAACTGCGTGGTCTCTGTTGCAGCTACTCCACTCTGCTGTTTAGCTTGAAAGCAGCCGTAGACATTATGTAAATGAATGAGCTGGGCTGTGTTTCAATAAAACTTTATTTGTGGACACTGAAATTTAAATTTCATATGATTTTCACATAACAAAATCTTCTTTTGATTTTTAAACAAAAACATTTTAAAATGTAAAAAACATTTTTAGTTTTAGTTCGAAGGTCGTATGAAAACAGATCTTGGGTCGAATTTGGCCCATGGCTTGTAGTTTGTAGATCCCTGGACTAGAAGGTGAAATTGCATGGTGGAAGTATTTATTCACTTTTCTCACCTGGGCTATGTCTTGGAGTCACTAAAGAAAGGGGCCCTCGGGTGGGTTTTTCCAGTTACCCTGCAGTGCCTCCTGAGAAGCCTAAAAGCCAGTTGAAGTGAAGGACAGAGGAAGGAGCCCCCTGGGAACCTGAGGCACAGGGACCGGCAGGATGCCTGGGCCTGGCACCTGGCGCTCCCCTGCCAGCAGCCCGAGTAGCGCTGGCTCTGGATTGGCTAGTCACCCCCACCCCGAACCCTAGCTCCAGGGATGACAGTCTCATCCTGCTTGTGTTTCAGAGAACAGCCCCAACCAAGGTGGGAAGGAGGCGGGGACTCGACAGCCTTTGGTGATTCTCTTGGGCTGGGGTGGCTGCACGGACAAGAACCTGGCCAAATACAGCGCCATCTACCACAAAAGGGTGAGTACTGCAGGTGTGCGGACGCCCAGTGCGCTGGGGCCGCTCTGCGGGGCTCTCCCAGCATCTCCGGGCTGCAGTGGAGGCTGACCACCAGTCAGCCCAGGAAGGCCTGGGAATGGCACCAAGAATGGCCTGTGAGGAAGACGCTGGGCCCATGGGGACTTGGGCAGGATTATCTACCCTTTTGCAGCCAGCTCTGTGGCCTGGTCTGTCCCCTTCAGCCGCCTGACCTGCTCCCCCTCCTTCCTCCCCAAGCCCCACAGTGGACAGCCCATCCCAGATGTGCTCCCAGCTGCGGAGTCAGCCCAGACCTCCAGTCTCTGTTGGCTAGTGCTGCCACTCTGGGCAGCAGGAACCTGGGCCGGGTGTGCTGGGCATAGTCTGGACTCCTGGGGCTTTCTCCTTTTCTGACCAGGTGAGTTTCTGTCTTAGGGCTGACCATGGCCCCTCACGTTTCCAGAGTAGAAGGGCCTCTTGGAAGAGAGACTCAGGACTGCGGTTTCCTTGCTTCATCTCAGGATGCACCAAGAGTTGTATGTAGAGGCTGTGGTTATTGGAGAGAGCCTCTGGGAAGCCCGTTTCACAGCTTTGGCCGCTGGCCTGACCCTGCCCTCCTCAGCCCAGACCTCCCAAAGCAGGGAGGCATCAGTACAGACCCCCAGCCACCAGCTGGAAGCCCTGCACTGAGGAGGAATGGCAGTCACCTGGGAGAAGGGCCAGCTGGGGCCCCCTCCTCTCAGCCTCCCTCCACTGACCCACGTCTGTGCTGTGCCCCAGGTGTGTGGTGGCCCTGGAATGGGAGAGGAGTTGGAGGAAAGATGTAGTTCTGAGCTTGAGGCCTCCCCTCAACCAACAAGCCTGGTCCTCTGGCATTGCCTTATTCCTTAAGCAGTTTCAGCTGCTTCTGAATTCGACTTACTGGGTGAGGCTGGTTTGGCTTCTCCATTAGACTAAGATCCTTGAGGGCAGGCAGAGGACTGGGAATAGGTGAGTGTGGCCAGAACAGAGGACAAAAGAAAGGGCAAGTGTGAAGAGATGAGGCTGGGAGGGTCCTCAGGGGACTAAACAGGGGTGTGATGTTAGACTTGTGCTTCTGAGAGTCCCTCACTGCTGAGTGGGGAAAGGATTGTGGGGGCCAGGACCAGAGGCTGGGAAGTGAGTTTGTTGAGGTGGCCAGGACCTTGGGGCTGATGGTGCTGGTGGAGGGAAGTTGATGGATCAAGGAGCTTGTTAGGAGGTAGAGTGGTCATTGGATGAGAGGTTGTGTGTGGGCACAGGGATAGGGAGGGGTCTGGGTAATGCCAGGTTTCTGGCTGCAGCAGATCCTGGGTTCTTTGAAACAAGGAGCACTAGAAGAGAAGCCGTGGGCTCTGGGGTGGATGAGATTTCCCCCAGGGAGTGTGTAGAGGGCAAGGAGAAGAGGCCCAGGACAGAACCCAAGCTTAAAGGAGCAGAAGACGAAGAGGGTCCCACGTGGAAAGGAGGAGTGGCTACAGGTGGACAAGAAAACTCAGGGAAATGTGATGGAATCCACAGGAAGAGAGTCTTAGGGAAATGGACCACTGTCGAGGGAGAGAGGAAAGATGTTCTTGGGGCAGACGGCATGGGAGGAAGTGATGGAGTGGAGGGAGGAAGTGATCCCAGGGAAGGCAGAGGGGTTGAGGTGGCAGCGCTCGTTGGCAGGGGGTTGTCTGGGAAAGGAATGGGTGCCTTTACCCCCTGGTCAGGAGGATAAGATGGGGGTAGAGAAAAAAATTTTCCCACCCCAAACTCCTGATACTTTATTATTTAAAAGAATATAAAAACGTCATAGTCTGTCCCCTAGAGATCACCTCTATTTAGCCTTAGTATATATCCTTTCAGCTTTTTTTCTGTTTGTGCATCTTTTCTTTACCTAAATAAGATCTCTTGAATACACTATTTTATATCCTGCTTTTTTTCGGACCATGATCTCCACCGTCCCATGTTAATACATTTTAATCTCATCGAGTTTCCAGTCCATATTCAGATTCTCTGATAGTCGCCAAAGTGTCCTTTACAGTTGATTTTCCCGAACCAGGGTCCAATCCAGGATCGCCCATTGCATCTAGTTATTTCGTTCCTTAAGTCTCTTATAAGTCTAGAACAGTCCATTTTTTCCTGTTTCTGTCTTATTGAAGAGCCAGGGCTATCAGAGAGTGTTTCTAAGCGCTCGTAATCCCAAATGCTGCTGGAAGGAAAGTACGGTGGGGACCAAAAGGTGTCATGGGATTTAGCCATTCGGGAGAACTTGGGCGACCATGGTAAGAGCAGTGCAGCTGTCAGAGTGAGTCAGTGGGAGGGGACCAGGTGGAGAGGGTGTCAAAGTTTGGGAAGGTGAAGAAAGGGTGGGACAGAGTTAGAGGGGAACATGGTGGGAAGGCAGAGGCTTTAATTTTTTTTTTAATGAGATCGGTTTGAGCAGAAATCTGGAACGAGGAAGAGACTGAAAGTAGAGTGAGGTGAGGGCAGATGGATCAGGCTGGGACCGAGCATGTGTGGAGATGGAGAGATGGTTGGCTTCAGAGGAGAGGGAAGAGACTGGGATTGGACAGCCAGTGAGAGCCCGGCCCTTGGTGCAGGGGGGTTCCAGGAGCATCTGACTCGGGAGGTGGCAGCAGAGATGGAAACCTCAGAGCGAGGCCCAGGGAAGCTTGGTGTATATGCCCTTCCTTCACAGGGGGTGTTGGGCGTTCACAAGGCAAGCTCTGTGCATGCACTCATGGGTGACGTGGAGGTGGAGGGCACATGTGCCCTCAGAGACAGTGAGTTCCCAGAACTTGCTGCTGGGTTTATGCCTGTATCAACAGGTAGTGCTGCATGGGAATGCTTCTGGGGAGAAGCGTGTGTGGGCGTGTGTGCACGCACATGTGTGGGCTCCTGAAGGTAGTACCTACAGTGGTGTGTGCACTGTGGGTGTGCGTTGGTGGCTGTGCTTTTTTGTGCACTTCACAGGTGGTGCAGTGGGTGCCATGGGTGTCTGCATCTGTGGGGTGTGAGGTGGACAAGGCTGTGTTTAGTCCCAAGGGTTGTGTGTGTGTGGTGGTGTGGAGTATGTTTGCGTTCGTGGGCGATGCTGTGTGTAAGTTGAGGGTGGGTGGAAAGCACCCTCTGGGGAGTTGGAGCAGAGCTCTTTGTGAAATTTTCCAGATCTGCGGGGCCAGGTAGCATCCGTGACGCCCCCTGCAGAGTCTTGGGAGGGGTGCTTAGGTACGCTAGGGTCTTGGTGAGAGCAGAGCCAGGAGGAGTTGGGGCACATGTGATCACAGTCAGCGGGAGGGGACAAGGTCAGGAGGCTGATGGCAGGGTTACCTCAGCTGACCATCTCTCTCTGGCTCTGGGTCATTCGAGTACTGCGCGCATGTAATTTTCTCCTTGTTATTACTCCTACCACCACTAATGACTGCTGTTCTTAGCTGAGGACTTTGTGCCAAGTGCTGTTTTGGGCACTCAAGGTACGTTTTTTCGTTTCATTTTCACCACAATCCCATGAGATGGATGTTATCCCAACTTACAGCTGGGAATGCAGACTCAGAAAGATGAAGTAAATTGCTGTTCATCCATACTGTTAATAAGTGCTGGTCCCAGGAATTGAGCCCAGAACTGTCTGACCCCAGAGCCTGCCTAACTCAGATTCCCCCGGCAAGGGGCCCTTTGTCTCTGGCACATGTTAGTGAGAGAGGATTAGGACTCAGGGTGGCTTTGGCTGCCTGTTCTAACTGGCCTAGAAGGGGATCTGTGTGGAGACCTTGAGGTGTACTTGACCCAGGCATTGAGGGGCACAGAGGCCTAGAGAGAGTTTAGCTAAGATTTTAGAATTTGAGGAACAACGGAGTTTACTGTATTTGGAATTTCAGGGAGAGTGAGGAGTGATCCCAGGCCTTGGAACCAGACATTTGGGAGTATGGCCTCTGTTCTCAGGGCCCTGCGGGAAGGTGGCAGTGGCCAGAGACTGACGCCATGTGGGCCTGGCTCACGGGTGGCCTCTGGTGGTCAAGGCTGGGCCTGCAGGCTGTCTCGGGTGTTGGGTCTTGCGGGGATACCTGTTTGTCCCTGGGAAGTAGGGACAGGCAAGAGCAGAGTCGCTGTAGCAGGGTGTAGCCAAGCAGTGAGGCCTTAAATGTGCCAGAGTTGAGCAGATGAGGGTGCAGGGTCAGGGGTGGGAGGGAGACAGGGAGCGGACCAGAGTGAGGAGGCTTCCTTCTGGTCAGCCCAGATGTTTCCAAAGTGAGCTCTGGGCTCCAGGCCTCGCATACCATCCCAGGCTGAGGGGGCTTGGCCAGCATGAAGCGCTTATTCCACAAATGGGCCTGGAGTGGACCTTCCTGCGTCTAGGAGAGGTGAGCTGTTGCCCAGACTGCAGCAGGGCCTGGAGCACTGCCAGCTTATGGGCCTGTGGAAATTGGAGCTGCTGGACCCCTCTGACCTTAGCTGCTCCCCACCTCCCCACCCCATCCCCGAGGATGGACAGGGCCTCTCTCCTCTCCTCAGGGCTGCATCGTGATCCGATACACAGCCCCCTGGCACATGGTCTTCTTCTCCGAGTCCCTGGGCATCCCTTCACTTCGTGTCTTGGCCCAGAAGCTGCTTGAGCTGCTCTTTGATTACGAGGTTGAGAAGGAGCCCCTGCTCTTCCACGTCTTCAGCAACGCCGGCGTCATGCTGTACCGATACGTGCTGGAGCTCCTGCAGACCCACCGGCGCTTCTGCCACCTGCGTGTGGTGGGCACCATCTTTGACAGTGGTCCTGGCGACGGCAACCTGCTGGGGGCTCTGAGGGCGCTGGCAGCCATCCTGGAGCCCCGGCCTGCCGCGCTGCGCCTGCTGCTCCTGGTGGCCTTTGCCCTGGTGGCAGTCCTGTTCCACGTCCTGCTGGCGCCACTCACCTCCCTCTTCCACACCCACTTCTATGACAGGCTGCTCGACGCAGCCTCTCGCTGGCCAGAGCTCTACCTCTACTCCAGGGCCGACGAGGTGGTCCTGGCCAGGGACGTGGAGCGCATGGTGGAGGCACGCCTGGCGCACCGGGTCCTGGTGCACTCTGTGGACTTCAAGTCATCTGCACACGTCAGCCATCTCCGTGACTACCCTACTTACTACACGAGCCTCTGTGTCAACTTCATGCGCAGCTGCGTCCGGTGCTGAGGTCCTTGCCCTACCCACCTCACCTCTGCTCCAGAAATAAATGCCTGACACCTCCCCATGACCTACATCCATGGGTGGGGTCCTCTTCTGGTTCAACTCCCTGCAGCCCTCTGGGACTTTATGGTCCTCCAGGTAGAGAATTTCCATGGGCCTCTGTCCTGGGGACTGTGGTGGTCTGCTTATCCCAGGATTCTTGGGGCAGGAGTGCCTGCGCAGGTCTCTGCGGAAGCCTAGCAGTGGTTGTGTTTGGATAAGTGCAACAGGCTGCTGACTCCTGTGGCATTTAGGCTGTGAAGGGTTAATAAAGCTGCGGGTGGGGGGTAGGGGTGAGGATGAGCCCCAGCATTGATCTCTGATTCCTTGAATAGAAGGTGAGCTTTGCAGGGAGGCGCCAGAGGGTAGGGGCAGGCTGGGGCAGGGGCTGTGATCTGTGCTCCCAAGTCCCGGAAGGGCAGAGCCCCACAGCATGGAGTGCCGTCCCTGTGGATCCCATTTAGCAGTTCACTCAGGCTTCTCATTGCCAGGGAGTCTAATGTGGAAGCCAGATGGGGAGCTGAGGGTACACAGGTGGGGGGCCTGTCCAGGTGTACCACACTTTGCCAGGAAGCTGCTAGATCCAGGAAAGTTGCAAGATGTGTGTGTAATGGGCAGAGGGAGTGGGGTGCAGGAAGACAGCAGCGCCAGATGGGAGCTGGGACAAGCTGAGTCAGGAGCCCTAAAGACCAGAACCAGAACCACTGGCCTGAAAAAAACTCCTTCATCTCCTTGAGGGGGACCCACTTGGATCCTCTGTAGGTAGAAGTGGTGGCTTCAGCCTTAGAGAGTCCTGTATCATCTATTATTCTACAAGTCACTGCTGCACAATGCTGGCACATAGCTGGCATTCAATAAATTTTTGTTGATTTAATGAGCTTACTGTGGTGATCGAGGGACTTGGGGGGCAGGGATGGACTTTGAAAGTTTGACCTGCAGCGAAGGAGATGGCTGGAAAAGCTCTGGGTGGGAGCTGACCCCTGATAGATAGTCTCAGGGCTGATGGACCCTCTGTCTCCAAGCTCTGTCTCCAAGCTCCAAGCCAAGCTCTCCCTACATCGCCTCAGCCCTCTGGGACTCCCCCACTACTGTGGCAGCCAGTTCCTATGCCTGCATGGCTGCATTCCTAGCCATGGCCAACAGGTGGCAGTGCTGCACGCGACAGTGCTCAGGGATCCCACAGCAGGGCGGGTTTCATGCCCTCACTCTGGGTTAATGTCTCCTGTTAGCATATGGTCCCCAGGGTGGAAGTAACCAGCCATCAAGCACCCACTGACGTGAGTCCAGGGCAGGCAGAGGGGAGAGTAGAGAGCCGAAAGGAGCCAGCCCGGGGGGCTGGGCATTGCCCACTTCTGTTCCAAACCCTCAGCTGTCACTGCGGCTGCTCCGCCTCAACGGGCCACATACATTCCCTAAAATCTTGGGGCCCAGGATCCTTGCTTTCAGAATATTTGGTGTCATCAAGCTGGGCCTGGGCCTGTGAAGGGCCTTCGCTGGACTCCAACCAGGGTGATTTGTCATCTGGGTGCAGAGAGGGACAGGAGCTGCCAACTGGACCTGATTCTATAATATTTACTGTGGGCAGCCCAGAGGAGACAGGTGTGTCAGATTTGGGAAGATGGAGGGTGGGCCTGCTGTGTGAGAATGTGTGAAGGAGAGGAGTCTGGAGTCATAAAGATACTCTGAGGTCTTGAATTTTAGCAGAATCTTGTTTTGTCAAAACAGCTTTCTGTGTGTGGGGGACAAGGACCCATCTGCAGCTCTGAGCCCCTGCCCAAGTACCCAGAATGCTGCTCACTCACTGGCACTGGGCAGCCATGGGGATAACTGTTTGACACAGCTCCATCTCCAGTGCTGGCTGCCCAGCCTCAGTTCCCTGACTTAAAGGCCCACTTTGGTTAAAGGGGGTTCCTACTGTTTGTTTCATCTGGGCAGTTAACTATACCAGGCTGTTGGTCACTAGGATGGAGAACAGAAGAAGCCACAGGGGACTGAGATGGTGGTTCCATTTTTGGTCCCTGGCTCACTTCAAGGGACTAGAAACGGACAGAGGTTTGGGGCTTACGTTTTCACCCAAGCTTATAGCTGTTCCAGCCCTAGACTGGGGGATAGAGCCTGCAACCCCTCTGTAGCCCCAAGCTCTGACCTCTTCTGTGATTAACGAGCTGACGATTCTGCATCGATAAGGAATTAACCTGGAGCCCCTACCCATCAATAGTCAGGAGTCCAGGTCCCGGCCTCACCCCCACCGACAGTGCTCCAGGGCCCCTGAGCAGACCAACCCCACACTGCTTTACAAACCCGTAGCCAAGTCCTTTCCCGCACTGCGGCCAGGAATTAACCCCTTAACTGCCTCTGTTCATACCACCCCATCATCCACCCCTTCCTATACACATGCACAGAGGCAGCAGCTGTTTATACTGGTTTAATCCATGTCAAATGTAGTTTACAAAGGGAAAGGACAAGTACCTTTGTATAGAATATACAAACACAGCATCACACCATGGGGCCCACAAGAAGGGCAGGGGAGACAAACACTTTTCCCTGGGAACAGCAGTCTAATCCCAGGAAAGGTTCTCTGCAGAAGGCTGGGTAGCCAGGAGCACCCTCATCCAGCCCCAGTCTCAGCCCCTGCTTCAGCTCGGTTCCCATTTCCTGTGCCTCCCCCCTCCCCCAACTCCTTATGAGGAGCCCCAGGAGCTAAGACTAAGGAGAGGATCATGTCCCTTGGGGCACGTGCCCCACGTCTGGGAGAAGAAATATACACCACCGAACACCGAGCACACGGGAGAGGGAAGAGAGCCACGGGAGAGGGGGTGGGGAGGGAGAGGCAGGCACCCCAAGAGGTGGATGGGCCGAGCCCCCAGCCAGCCCTGAAAGAGGCACTGCTTCCAGGTGTTCTGAACAAAAGAAGAAAATCATACAACCAAAGGGCAGGGGACGGGATAGAGGGTGAGGAGCTGTCCCATTTATACACAACATTGTAAACATACACGGTCTATATTACATGTGCTTCAGTCTGGTGTTTCCATGTCTGTCTGTCCATCTGTCAGTCGGTGTGGGGGGGGTGCTGGATCTCAGGAGCCTTGCCTGGCTACTCCCCCTACCCCCACCTCCCTGCCCCACCCTGGGAACGGAACCTGGAACAGGTATGGTCCCCAGTCTTGGTGGGAGCCAGCAGGCAGGGCCTGGGCCTCAGCCTCCACTCTGGCTCGAGTCCTGTGTGTGTGCATGTGTGTGCGCGTTCGTGTGTGCATGTATGTACACGGGGAACCTGTGTGTAAGTATGTACAAGGGGGGTCACGTCACAGGCGGGGCAGATGGGGCGCTCGAGGCAAGGCCTGCCTGGGGTGGCTAGCTCACAAGTAGATTCTCCGCAGGTCTCCGGGCGCTGTGATGGTGTTGCACTGAGGGCAGAGCTTCTTGGCACCCTGCAGGGAGAACAGGGAGGGCTCTGGTTATACCCTGTGCCGCACATTTGCTCGTGTGAGCCCCTGGGCCTGCAGCTGCATCTCCCCGAACCACTGTGCTGGGGCCTCGGATTGGTCCTGCCCGCCTGCGCTGGGGAGGCATGCGCGGCTTCTGTGAGCAGGCAGGCACGTTCCTGTGTTGGGGAGACGCCAGGATCAAACCGGCTGGCCAGGCCCGCAGCGGGAGCCCCAGTAATGAGAACAAGGCTGGGTCCAGCTGTGGCTGCTGCGGCCCTAACGAGATTACACGCGGCCTTTGATCAGGACACAGAGCCCACGTCCGGGCCTTTTATTGCTGTCTCCGGGCGACATTTTAATGGCTGCTCCCGAGCGAAGAACAGGGGCAGGAGCAGAAGGAGCTTAGTAATAGGAGGGGGAGGGGCTGAGGCCCTGGTCCTGCTTACCCACACCCAGCCTCCTCCTGACCCGGGATCTCACTGCTATGCGTCATACGTGGGCCTGCTGGGGTGGGGGGATGGGGGAAGGGAGCAGGCAAGAGAACCCACCGGTGGGGAGAAGTTAATAAACCTGGGGTCGGGGAGGAGAGAGGGTAGTGAGCTTGGGGGTGAACATCCTGGCTTCGGGCTGTGGTCTATGCTTCTGCTCCCCTGCTCCTCGCTCCTCCTCCCCCGAAGCAGGCTCAAGCACAAGCATGGACATCTGGGCAGTACCCCAAATGGCCACCCACTCCCGACCCCCATGCCACTTCACCAGGGTCCGCAGCCAGCACTCTTCACAGTGCACATGCCAACACTGGATGGACGTTAGGGGCATCGAGTATGAGTCCTAGGGAGAAAATGGGCAGAGAAGGAAGGGGTCACTCTGAGGCTGTCCCACCCTCTGAAG
Source organism: Globicephala melas (assembly GCF_963455315.2). Taxonomy (NCBI): domain Eukaryota; kingdom Metazoa; phylum Chordata; class Mammalia; order Artiodactyla; family Delphinidae; genus Globicephala; species Globicephala melas. The sequence continues at coordinate 151,468,084 of NC_083314.1, forward strand.
GGCCCAGATCACAGGGCAGAGACCCTCTCCAACCCCCAGGGAGCACTGAAGCCTCAGCAAGGGCGCCCGAGGTTCCCTTCCTCTCACCATGCAGATGAGGCATTTGTAACGGTCCCCACGGGATAGCTGCCGCTCCAGTTCCCTGACCCGAGCCTTCAGGGCCTCAAACGTGGTCACAGCTGAATCTTCGGTGATTCTGCAAAGAGGATGGCATACCTGGGCAGGCAGCAGGCTGGCATCCCTAACCTGAACCTCCAGCCTACAGCTCCCCTGAATTCCAGAATCGCATATATAGCTGTCTGCTAGACGCCCCACCCATATCCTCGATCCGCACACTCCACATTCCAGAACTGCACTCCTCACCCTCTCCTTGTTCCTCTACCTCCGTCCTGGTGAATTTCTAAACCAGACACCTGGGAACCATTCTCAAACCACGTCTTCCCAGTCACTCCTCACATCCAAAATCTGTCATCTAGCTCCTAGTATCTCTGGCATCTCCACTTCTTTCCATAGCTACCACCCCTAGTCCAGGTGCTCATGATTTCCTCTGTGGATTGTGCCATCAACCTGAATGGCCTCTCAGATCCCAGTCCCCTCATTCCATTCTGTTCTCCTGGCACCTACAATTCTGCAAACCTGACCACTTCTACTTCTAACGTTTTAGTGTCTACCTCAGAATAAAGCTCCACCAAACTCTCCACAAGCTCACAAGGGCCTCCTCGGGCCGGTCCCCGCCAGCCGCATCCCTCAAGGGCCCTGCCACGTACTTTATGCTCCATCCATGCCAAACTCCTGAGTTTCCCCACACACCCCACCATTTTTCACTCTACTGGCCTCTCAGCACTTTCTGCTGCTTCTGGATCACCCCAACCTCCTAACTCACTAGTCCCATCTCATCATTCAGGCCCAGTTCCCACCTCCTCCCAGAAGCCTTTTCCAAGCCCCCAGCCAGTACCCCAATGGTGGCTGCCCCTTCTGTGCTCTTCCAGCCCCTGTACTGGACTTCACCACAGCAGTATAACCACAAATGTCCGTCACTGCTAGACTCACTTCCCTGAGGGCAAGCTGCTCACTACACCACTACACTCTCAACATTAGCCCCATACTAGGCACGTGACTATGAATAAACATCTGCTGAAGAAACAGCTGGTCTAACCCCCAGGGAGAGTGAAAAATGCGGGGACTGATGAGGCCCCTGGGCTACAGTCCTAGCCTACCTCAAAGGCTCCTGGTTGCTTCTTCCTAGACATGTCAGATGTCCTGTTGGTCCTCACCCGTAGTCCAAGCCCTGCACAAGGTCCCTACAACTTCCTGAAGACTCTCTGAGCTGCAATACTGAACAGGGAATAGCTAGGACTATTCTAAAGAGTGATCCCTCCCACCTCTCCTAAAACAAGTCAACAGAACCTGGAGAGGCTCAGAGGATGAAGAATGCTTCCTGGAGGAGTAGAAAAGATGGCACTGGAGACAGGCTTTAGGGAATAATAAGGACAATAATACAAATAAAAGAGCCAAAATTTATTAAGCACTTACTAAATGCCAGGGATTGTACGGAGGGATTAAAAGTAATTATCTTATTTACACCTCACAAAACCCCCATGATGAGATCCTAATACTCCTATTTTATATATGAAGAAACTAAGCACAGAAAAAGTAGCCTGTCCAAGGTTCACAGAGTGGGGAAGATGGGATTCAAACCCTGGCAGACTGATTCTGTGATCAACCAGTAACTGTGTAAGTAACCGCTACCCTACACTGGCTACACCCAGGAGGAGACAGGCCTCCAGGCTGAGGGAACAGTGGGAACAAGGCCTAGAGGCCCTAGAGCCCCATCTGGCTGGAAGGCTCACTTCTGAGTAAGCAGAAGGTGCTACACTGGGAAAGGAGACTGTGTCCAAGAAGACCCCAGATGCCGCAATCAGAGAGGAAAGTTTATCTTACTGGCAATTTACAGGAAGTTGTTGAGAATGTTGGAAGAGGGCTGTAAAGGGTAAGAGCTGAGGTTTAAAGGGTGTATTCAATCAGCTGAGGTAGAATTACAAGGGTGGTGTGTGGGCAAGGACCATCTCCTAGGGTGGCCTGTCTTGCCAGCTTAGGGGAGAGAGTTGGCCCAGAAAGCCTGAAAGCTTACAGGTAGTCTGTCCCTGCTGGGTGTAAGTGGTAATGGGGGGGCATGGGTAGGATGATGGGAAACATTTCATGGGCAGCCATGAACTTTGATCTCTGACCTTTCTCTTTTAGGGCACTAGCAGCAACCCAGAATGTGACTTCCTGATGGCTGTGTCCCTATGTCAGGGATGCTCTAGATCCATCACTCCATGGGTCCATGATGCTTTCTGCCTTGCCTCTCTCCAGGGAAGCTGAGAAAGGCTCTGACTACAACTCCTCCTGGCATTGGCGGATTTCCTGGGAGCATCCATTCAACTTTCCAGCTCTGGAAAGCTTTTACCATCCCCTCCTTCCTCACAAGCACTTGCACGGCTGGCTCCTCCCCCAGGCACTTTGCCCAATGCTCTATGTGCCATCCCCACCTGGACTGTTGGTAAGTTCCTGACAAGGAGACAAGGATGGGTAGCTGTGTTCCCTTCCTCTCCAAGGACCAGGCTGATCCTATGAGGTTATTTCAAAGATTGGGAAACCAAGGCCTGGAGCTGGGGGCAGCCTACCTGAGTAGAAAACTGACTGTCAAACCCCAAACCAGAGAATGAGTTAGAGCTGGGAAGGCAAAAAGGATGGGGCCAGGAGAGAATGAAGCCATTTCCCACTTCCATCTCCAAAGGCTCCAAGGCCACATCCAATTCCAGAGCCCACCCTATCTTGGATTTGCTCGGCACATAACTGGCCTCTATTCTTTGCTCTGGTGAACTACCCAGTCCTCCAGGCCCCTGACCCAGGTAGGTTGTGAGCTATTCCTGAGCCCCTCTAGGGTATGGGGTGGAGAATTTCTTGGAAGAAGCCATGTCTTCCTGCCTTTCTCCTCCCCTAGGTTGTGAAAAAGCTCTAGGATGGGAACCCATAATGTGTACGGGGAAGAGAGACATCATGGGGACTGAAGGGCCCTAATCTTGGCAAATCCAGACCCAATGGAGATCTCTGCACATGACTAAGCCAGTCCCCAGCTCATCCCAGACAGCCCTGCCCACTGGTGCCTGTGCTCACACAGGTGGGACAGTCCCCAGCTCCCCCAGCCCTCAGCGGGTAGGACCTTCATGGATGGCCACTGGTTCTGGCCCCCACCTCCCCCTGGGCGCCATCCCTGATTAATGATCTTGTCTTTCTGATTTATGAGCAGCCCCTCCAGATGAGTGTAGGTGCCCCTTACGGCCCCGCCCGCCCCGCTCAGCTGGAGTAGGAGAGAATTATTAAATAAACATCCATACGTCATTCCTCCCCCCCACCTCAAGCTGGTTGCGCCGAACCCGTGCGGCCCGCTCCGGCGCTGACATGGAGCAGCTGCGGTGATTCATGGGCAGCTGGGCCCCACGCTGCGGCCCATACATCATGCCAGCAGCACTCACGGCCCTGGCCGAGATAAACTGATCAACCACAACGGGCTGGAATGAATTTATGACAACACAAAATGGAGGGAAACAAATGGGAGGTGACCCTGGGCCACCGACCCGGCCCTGCACCGGCCTGCAATCCACTCTCTTGGCAGAAGGCAAGATGGAACACTGGCCCTGGAATGAAGAGGTTGCCTTTTAACCCTGGGCAACCTAGCCTCGAGAGGAGGGAGGGGCGGGTGTGAGGAGTTAGGCAATGGCCAATGGCAGCAGCTCCAGGCAGCCAGAACTGGACAATGCCACCTCCTGGGGCCAGAACTGGCCTTGCCTGGGCTTCTGGAAAGGCAGTAAGGTGCCCTGCTGATTTCAAATCCTGGTGGCTCCTGAGGATCCAGGCCAGGGGTTGCCCAACCCTGGGAGAAGTGCTAACGGATCCCCTTTTCCCCTGCCTGAGAACACCGGCCAAAAATTCCTACCAGAAGTGATGAGACCCAATACTCCTGCCTAAAACCCACTGCAAGCGCCACCGGGACAAGAAAAATGAAACCAATTTAGCTCCCGATTAAGAAACAGAAACTGGAGATGAATCAAGTGTGCTGGCTGGGCTGGGCAGCCATACATCACACTCCCTGGGCGGAGGCCTCTGCAGCGGGCGGGCAGGCAGGCAGGCTGACTGCTCCTCCCTCCACCAAGGCTCCCAGGGCCTGGGCCCAGCGATCAATTCACAGAGGCATGCTCAGCACCAGCTGGGCCCCACCGTCGGCTGTGTGCCCAGGGCACCAGGCCTTCCTGGTAGCAAAGGGCCCCTCGCCCTCCAACTGAGCTGTGGTTCCCCAGGCCTCCCTCCTGGCCAAACACTCACTTCTCGATGTCACTGTTCTTGCAGGTCTTCTGCATGGCCTCCTGCTTGCTGCTCTCACCGTTGCTGGTAGATGGCATCTCTGCTGGGACAGAGAGGCAACTCACACTCTGGCCAGACTGGGCAGCACAGGTGAGGGGTTGGGCTTAAGGCAGTCACTACCACCCCCCATCACTCCTAACCTGCGTCAGGACTTACCGTCACTGGCCCATTTAGAGAACTCAGGTGTGATGCGTGTGCTGGGAGGGCCACCACTAGAGGAAAGGAAGGAGAAGAACGAAGTGGGCCCTGAAGCAGGCAGGATAACCCTGAGGGCGGGTACTGGGTTGACACCCACCTCAGGGCTTCCCATCCCTCTAACCCCCCCCACCCAAGCCTGTGCCCACACTTGCTTTAGGACTGCGCCCCGGAGTGCCTCTCTCTCCTTGGCTTCACCGGGCTCCTCGCCTGTGCAGGGGATGACGTCGGCCTCCGTGTATCTGGCACGGTGGTCAAGGACAATGGATCCTAGTTTGCGGTGGGCCATGAGGGTTGAATCCTCAGGAGGGCTCCCCCGGCCCAAGCTGAGACACTGACCCTGGGGGGGGGTGTGGATGAGTGACCGGAGGTGCTCGCTACTTTTCTTATTCCCTTTGGACTGTCCCACCAGCCCCACCTTGTCCCGCAGTGCCCCAAGGATACTGTGGTTTCCCATACTCCAGAGTGTCATCCCCATCCACATCCAAGTCAGCATCACTGTCCGGATTCTCTTTGCCGCTGCACATGACGAAGCCAGAGCCTGTGGGAAGCAGGATATGAGGAGGGCCTGGGGCCAGCAAGACGAGTCCAAGGGTACCCCTTCTGTTTCCCTAGGTACGGCTCAGGTTTTGGGCTAGGCAAGGCCAAACAGAAACGTGGGCTTGGGATATAGAGAGCCAAGAAACTTGGGTGCTCTTGACTCTGACATTTCAGGCCTTTTCACTCTGCATACCTCAGCCTTCTCTGCACTGCCTCCTGCTCCAAGTGGTCTCTGCTTATAAACTAGCCCATTCATACACTAGGTCAGGTCCTCAGGAGACACCTAGTCTAGGCCTGCTGAACACCTGTCTTCCAGGTCTAAGAAGAGCAGGAAGAAGACAGAGACATTCAGGTCTACAAGGCCACCCCCACCCAGGACCTGGGCATCCCGTGTCCCATGGTCCAGCCTGACAAGTCTACCAGAAGGGAGAGTAGGCTGGCAAAGGCCTGTCAGAGCCATACAGCGGGACCCCCAGCCAACGTCCTGGTTTTGGCCATCAGGTCCTCGCCAGCAAAAACACCAGGCAGCTGTTCAAATATTTGGTGTCTGAAGTGCCTGACATTAATTATTCATCCCAACCTCACTCAGCCCAGATTCCTGGACAAGTGCAGTTATAGAGGGATTAAGAAGGGATGGCCGAGGGAGAAAAAGCATGCACACCTGCTTCTCAAAGCAGTCCATGGAGGCAAGCAGGTGGGCGGAGGCAGGGCCAAGGGCCGGGCAGGTAGCTGACCTCACCGAGGAGCATCTGGCACAGCCACACTCTCGGCCAGGGGCGGCGGTGGTGATGTAAGGCGCTGAGTTGCTTAAGCTACTCCAGGCCCGCTCACCTGCCATGTGGTCTGACTCCCAGGACCACCCTTCCTGGTGGCCCAGGGCCAGTGACCACAAAGCTACTTCTCCCTCCCTGCCCATGTCTTCTCCCAGTGGTCCCCATCTCAGACCACATCTCATGAGCCAGTGGAACAGCCCTGCCGGGGACAAAAGGGGCTGAAAGCAATGGGATCTGGGTTGAGTGGAATCAGAGGTGTGAAGCAGCTCAGGGTTCTGCCCGATGATCTCAGAAATTTCTTGTTCATTCTTCCCACTTCCAGGGTCTTAACACGCTCATCAGGGCAACAGACATGTACCGGGTTGTCATGCCTCTCGCCTGTTCCTTCACCCTGTTCCTTAGAGCTCTGACCCTTCTTTTCCCTGCTCCAGCAGTGTCTGCAGCTCCCCTCTGCACACACGACCAAGTCCCAGCTCCTCAGTTAGACACGCTAAGCTCCGGATGCCCCCACTTCTCCACCTTCCCTCTTTCTCTCACTTCACTCCATAAGCTCCACATATACGGATAGACTACTTACTGCACCTCAAACGTCACCATGTCCTGCTCATGCTCTCCCCTCCATCTGGAATGTTCTCCACCTTTCAAGCCCATTTCGAAAGCACTTTCTTCCTGATCCTTCTTCTCCCTCCTACACCTCTGGTCTCTGGTCTCACAAAGGTTCCACCCAACCCAAAGGGAAGCAGCACCAGGGAAAGAGAGAGGCCAGGCACTACCCAGGCTCCACCCCTCCCTGCCAGTCCTCATCTGCCCTCCACAATGAGGCACCAACAAACTCGAGGCAGCAGGCAGGTCAGCAGCAGGGCCATTAAGCTGAGAAAACACCAAGTTACAGCTCTGTCTACTGTTCACGGCCAAGTGTCCTGACAAGCAATTCCCGCCTTGTGGGTGAATGGCACCTCTATAAACCCTCTGACAGTTTGGGAGACAAACTCCGCCATCAATCACAATGTAGCCGTCAGGTTCACTTACAGCCTGCGCCTCCCGAGCTCTGCCAACCTCCCTCCCCCAAGTACACGCAGCTCAGCAGTCAGCCTCACATCCTTGGCTTAGCCAGGGCCTGCCCGGCCCTGCCTTTTGGGTGGGCGAGCAGCAAAGCTGAGAATCCTGGCACCACTCCTCAGCCCAGTATGGCTCCCATGGCAAAGCTGAGAAAACTGGGCACCGCCAAACTGCTAGGAAAAGTCCTAGCTTCTCAACACGTAAAGCAGCCCAGTGGCCGAAGTCCTCATCTCTGCAGTCTCATCGCCTACCAGGCCTGGACCAGATCTTGTACTCCAGTGGAACATAGCTATTGTGTGCATGTTTTCTCATGCCCCCCCTGCCTTTGTACTTCCTGTTATCTCTGCCTAGAAACATCTCCCTCTTGGTCTACAGAACAAATTCCTGCTCGCTCTGCGAGTCTGACTCTTCTCAATCATGCCTTCTATTCATAGTGCCTACACATGGTAGTTGCTCTATAAATACTTCCTGAATGAACTCACCTCAACATTCTCTCAACCTTTATCGAACTCACCCTCTGCCTGGTTTGACACTGAAGACAGTGTTTCCAGATCTGATTCCTACCCTCAAGGTGCTGAGTGTGGACGAGATGTCCCCAGACATTTCTACACAGGGGTCCCTTCTGCGGCGTCCATCCAGGCTCCTGTGCAACTCCAAAGTCACATTTATTACCATGTATTGTCACTGTCCCTTACCAGAATGAAGGCCCAAGTCTGTGATCTCAGCGTCATCCAGCACAGAGCTGGCCAGGCCCACAGCGGGTGCCATACAACACACGCAAGCAGTAATGGCTTAATGCCAACAATGCTGTTCTATTAGGTCCTGGGAGCCCTGTGCCGGAAGGAAGGCCAAGGCCTGATTAGCCGGTGGCCTGGAGAAACCTCTCAGGCCACAACCCTCCCTCTCAGACCCCAGCTCTCGGGTGAGCCGCGACCTTCTGCTCCCTTGACCAGCCCGGCAGGATGGAGAGCACAACACATCTTGTTTGCCAAGGAAAAGGCCTGTCTCTGGTCTGAGCAGTTTCCTCTGACCCTGACCCCACCCCCCAGCAAAGACAGATGTTGGGAACCTCTCCCTACCCCCACAGGTGTTCAGAACAGGCTGCCGCCACCAATTTCACTCTTGTGCTGCCCCAGCCAGCTCCAACCTCCTTCCCAGCACATTAAACTTTATTTTCTTAATGAAATGTCACTTGCTGACTTCTGGCAGAATCATAATAAAAAGAAACAGCCATAAAGCCATTTTATGCAGACAGCGCCCCTGCCAGCTTGCGCCCCCCACCCTGCTTCGAGAAGAAGGCTCCACAGTCATTTTATGTTCTCAGCTGCTGGAACATCCCAAGCCAGTACTCAGAGGCAAGATGGCGCAGAGTACTCCTTTCCAAGCCTCTGGCTCCTGTTCTGTGTAGCTCCAGGGATAACAGGCAAGCTGCCACTCCTGATGCTACTATCCAGGGAAGGGACTCTGCCCCTGGGACCTGCAAGATGACCCAGAGTACCCTTTAGTTACCAGGGAGGCCGCCTTGCTGAGGCTCAGCCCCACTGTATTGTGGCACAAAGGGCTGGGCTGCTGCCCACAGGCAGACTAAGCCTGAGAGTCAGTGATGCTCAGCAGTGGGGGCCTGGTCCTGGGAGGACGGGCGGTGCAAAAAACCTCTTCCCTCCAACTGGACACTAGCAATAGAAAGGGAGAGGGTTAAGTGCATATATAATAAGCAAAGCCTAAATTTTATAAAAACGACCCCCCTCGCATAAACTCCTTTTTTCTTAGGTCAAAGAGAGAGAGAGAAAAAAATCAGCATTAATTTGATCAACTGATCAGATAATCGATTGAGAAACTGGAGATGTCCGCTTACTGGGGGCAGTAACGTCGTAGAACATGAAACCACAAAAATGGAGCCATTGATTTCCTCACCTGCTGCTCCCAACAAAACCAGAGCCCAGGGAGAAAGGAGTCCTGGGGCCTCTGGAGGCGTGTGCTCTCCAAAGGTGTGGTTTGGGGGTGGTGGTGCAGAGCAGCAGCTTCCGGAGAGTTTTACACTGGAATTAGTTACAGATGCAGTTACGGTGTCTTGTGTAAACGCCATCGATTGGGGAGCTGACAGTCTGGGGAGCTGCGATGCGGGACAATCAATCGGCCTGCAGTGTCACCTGCCACCTCGCTGAACAGTTGACAATGCAATTATCCAGTGTGGAGGCAGGGAGTTGGCGTGTGTCAAACGCACTTAGCCACTTTCCGGGCCTCCTCGATAACGTGTTTCACTGCCTCACGTCAGGAGAGACGCAGAGAGACAGACGCCGTTTAAAACCACTGATACTTACTCCTTCTGCCTGTACTCCCCCGGTCCCAGCTTAACAATTGTGTTCCAAAAGGCGATTAAATCCCGTCAGTCGCCACAGGGGACAAGAAGGTGCCCTGCTCCTTGCCACCTCTTCTCGCCTCTCCCAGCAGGCAACAGTCATAACTAAAGGTAGTAAGGAGGTAGAAGGTGGCAGCCCTAACGCTCTCCATTCCAACACTGCCTGCAGCAGTCGGCTGTTCCAACACCTGTCACTGACTGCACCTGGCAGCAGGGCTGTGCTGGGGGACATTTTTAGCATCTGGGCCTCCTATCTTTTGGAAACCAACACAGCAAAGGAGGCAGCAGCTACGGCCAGGCCAATTTCTCCATGCCCCTGGGCTAAGAACACCTCTCAACCCCTTGACCCATAATCTGGAGCTGAAGTTTTATCAAGCAACAGCCAGTTAAAAGACCTGTGCCACAGCTGCCCTGCCTGTCCTCTCCATGGCATCTCATCCCAGGCCACATGGAACCAGCTTAAATCTAAGGCAAGAACTCGAGAAAGATGCAGTCCCTAGGCCAGGATTGGGGCAGGGCAGAGGCCCTGGACAGTGGGTTCTCTTAGTATCATCCCTGTCCAACACCTGTTTGATTCAAAGGGGCTCAGTGTTGGATTCCAGGGATGCATTTTCCTCCAGGGCTCAAAGATGGAGTTGCAGCACCTTCCACTTCCTGTGCTGCCTCCTGGGAAATCCCTCCATCTCGCCACTCATGTGCCCACCACATCACTGCGACCTTATCTGAAGCCAACCATTCCATATTCTCTCTCCAGCCTGTCCATTCCAGATATGATGAGCTCCAGGCTCCCCCAATCCAGCTGGGTGAACTTTCACTGGCAACCAAAACAGGAGGGACCAAAGCTCCCACCACTAGTCTCTTCTCCGGGACCCAGGAGCTGGTGACAGGCAATGAGGAGAGCTGGGGCTCATTCATCACGTACCTCCGTTGACTACAGGCAGGAGCGGGTTTGTCCCCAAGGGCTGTATAATTAGGTTTCCGCTGTGGCCCAGCCTAGAGGTCCCTTGCTCTGCCCAGGGCTGGCACAGGGCACCAGAAGAGCGTCTTTCTTCCCTAACTGTTGAGCTCTTTTAGGGGAATGTTGGTGAAATACTAGGGTCCACGTGCTGCCCTTTATGCAATTATTAACTCTGGGTGGGGAGAAACAGCAGTAGCAGGTTAGCAAACCTAAGGTTCAGAGAGGACAATCGACAGCTTAGGCACGCAGCCCAGGGCGTCTCCGAGAACTGAGAAGGCCAGAGCGTTTCCTAGTCACTGAAAGTTTCTTCCAAACTACTCTCTTAAAAACTTTCTCTCGTCCTTCAGATTCTTAAAGATCCACTTCCAGCTGGACCTATCTCAGTGCTTACCTGTTCTGTCTGGTCCTTCGCTTTGTCCTAAAATACCAATTCCAAGTACTCCCAGGCCTAAGCAATCTGGGCCTCACCCTCAGTAACCACAGGCCCCATCTCCAAGGCCCATTCCCCTCAGCCAAGTGTCCCACCAAAACCTCTTGCTTGTTCACTGGTTCCACGGCAGAATACATTCAAGGAAACCGATTTGCTCCACCAGACCAGCTCCCAGTGGGCCTGGTGGGAAGCTTTGCTGAGGATGATGAAGGGGTCCTGGTCCGGAAGGAGGGATAGGGGGTGATCAGATACAGGAACTTATCTGCAATTCTTTCATATCCAACAAGAACAGCAATCTCTGTTCTGTCAGCATGCACAGCTTGGCTTAAATGGGCCTCACCACTCGCCTGCTCATCCTGCCTCTGCTCCCTCTCTCTGAAGTTGGCTGGGCAGCTTCTTCAGCCAGCGTTATCACTCCCTCTAACCGGTCTTGGCAGGCAATCTAATTCCTCCTGAAAAGGTCACCGCCATTTTAACTGCCTTTCAATCACATTAAGCACGCGCTGCCCGGCTTGCGGCCCAGCCCGCCCGGCGGGCGATCAATGCGCTACACTGACACCAGCCCGCCTGGCGGGGCCACACCCAACCAAACCCCCCAAGAGTTGGGGCCTATCGGTCCTGGCCAAGGAGGGTAGACTGACAGATGGCCAGCTCCTGCAGACAGGGTTTCGGGGGCAGAGGTGGTCAGGATCAGACAGGGCCTCCTTTGATAGCACCCCCCACCGAGGAGCCTCAGCCTCCTCCGCTCCACTGCGCCCTGCTCTCTGCCTCGTGGCCCCTGCTGATCTCGCTGTAAAACAGCCTTTCAAGTCTGCCTGTCTTTTGACTGCACTAAGCTGTTTAAGAGGCGGCAGCAGCTTCTATCAGCAAAGCCGGAGCAATTCTCTGCAGATAAAGGCACCTCCGGCCCCCGTTCCCTCTTCACGTCTCACTCTCATTCTCGCTCTCCAAATCGCTCAAAGAAAAGCCCCCTTTGAACTCCTCTCAGGAATTCTTGAAAAGAACAACCTCACAGTGTAAACACTCAGGGAAAACTGACACCCCCCACAGGGCTGAAGAGCCCCTCACACCCGCTCTGCAAGTGCGGCCCAGCGCCTGGGAAATACTTGGTTGTAGCAGCAGGCCCCATGCAGCTCCATCCTCCTAAGCCCTGTTTGGTGCCCAGAAGCCACCAGGCCCAGTTCTGTGCCAAGAAACCTGACTAAAAACTTGCCGCAGTAATGGAAGATATGAAAATCTGCAGCCACAACAGAGCGAACCCAGAGCAGAATCCTGGAACTGCCCCTGAACAGACACCTGTGTGTACAAGTCACTGGACCCTGGGCTTTGCTGCTCATCTTCCCTGGGCCTCAGACACTCGGAAACTCCAGGATAGGACCAGAGTGAAACGGCAAACGGACATCCTCCCAGCTCAGCGCTCAAGCTCGGGAAACGGTTTGGCCTGATTAACCTTCCTGATTTACACTTTGGCTTGTCCCCAAACGCTCAGGCAATATGAGAGAAGCCCAGAAGCATAACGCCACACCTGGGCTCGTGGCCCCTTCATGTAGCCAGTCTGCCCTGGATGGCACTGTGGGGACCGATCCTCAGCACCAGCCCGAGAAGCACTGCCCCAGTGAGGCAGAGACCCTCCTCCCAGCTGCTGTGAGATTCCCCAGGGACCAGACACAGCAATACTCCCAAGGGTGTTGCCCAGAGAACTGGAGGCAGATGGGAAGCAGACTGGATCACTTCATGACCACAAGCTGCAGTGCCAGCTGTGCCTGTGCACAGAAAGAGAGAAGAGCTGGAGGCTGACAGCTCCCCCTTTGCCCTGCCCAAGGCAGAAGGCTTTGACAAGAGGATACCGACCCTGGGCACCTACCAGTCTGCTATTTGACCTGGTGGGGGTGGGGGACTTCCACTGGGCCAAGCTATATCTCTCCAAGGAGCCAAGTAGGTAGTGGGGCTGGGCAGGGTCCTGCAGCAGTGGGGGAGAGTCCCAGGGAAGCAGGGAGCAGCTGGGCACAGGCCCCTCTTGCTTCAGGGCAGAGGGTGCCCAGGGAGAAGAGATGGGATCAGAGCTAAAATTAGATTCACCCGTGAAGCTCATGGGAGGTCAAATTTTGCCATAACTCACTCTCTCCTCTGTAACTGATTTCCCTGACATGGGGCTGAGGAGGAGGGGCGGGGGGGGGGAGGAGTGGGGGGAGGGGGGCGGGGGGGAATCCAATGTGTTTGCCTGGAAGCCCTAGGGGCCCCCAGTGCTGGAGGTGTACAGCAGGTTGCTGGATTCTCATTTATCAGCCTTAAGAGGGATGGAGTGATAAATGCATAACCGTCCCTTTAATATTTTATGCAGGTGCTAACGTGGCTTGGCTGTCACCTTCAATGCATCACCCGAGGCTGAGAGACCCCCTCGTCACTCCTAGCCTACAGCCTCACAGTTCCATTTCCCCACCCAAATACATCCATTTTAATATGCACATCACAGGCAGGCAGCACGGTCACAAAGGAGCCCCACCAGCAGCAGCTCGCACGTGGTGGAATGACCAGCCACCAGCCCTGGCCTCTTGGCTCCCAACAGATGGATACCCAGCAGAGGCCTGGCCGCCCGAGTGCCACTGCCTATGTGTCAGCTGCTTGTACCTCGGAAACCACCTTCCAGGAGAGTGGTGGCCCGTATCCGCTTCTGCCCGCACCACTCATACTCCTCGAAGCGGTTGCTGTTCTCATGCTCGATGTCCACGGCATCATCCTCAGCCATGCAGGAGCCTTCCCTCTGTGAAGAGCAGAGCAGGATCATGCGGGTCCCAGGCCGTCCCTACCTGCTCCCCAGGGCCTGCAAGGAAGGCACAGCCCTAGCCCCGAGCTGCAGTGTGCCCCACAGGCCCCCAGCTCTAGGGCTCCTTTGAAGTAAACCAATCTAGAGGTCAAAGACCTGGGCTTTTCCCCAATAGTTTTCCACTGGAGCCCCAGGGGAGGAGTGGGAGAGCGAAAGCAAAGGAAGAGAGCAAAGAACAGAGAGTAAGAAGCTGCTGAGACCCCAGAGAGACCCCAACAGCCCATAGATCTGGAGGCAGTGAGCAGCTAGTGTCAGGGGAAGGAGGGGAGGGGAGGGAGGTGGTGATGGCCCCTCTACCTTAGAAAGGCAATGCTCCACATGCCTACTCATCTCCTGCTCCGATCCTGCCAGGGGGCGGCTGCACAGGGGACATACCTGCCCTTCATCTTGCTTCCTCCGTTTCATTTTCCCAATCCGAGCTGCATGGAGAAACCGAAAACAAAGCATAGAACAGGCAGACGGTCACTGTAGTTCCCAAGGTCCCAGTGGAGCTGACACATCCTGACCTCCTGCCAGCCATTAGCCCTTTTGTTCAGTGCCTCATCTGGCCCTCATCATGCAGCACCTTCGGCTCCTTTGGGGACTGGACCTTGCCAAGAGCACCTGGGGAGGAGATTGGTGCTAGGCCAGTGAAGTGTCCACTCTTCGGCCACAGCTGGCTCAAGCTCAACCCTTACCTTCCTACCTGCAGTGCTCAATGAATGCAGTGAGCAAAGATGCTCTCCTTGGCACTTGCTATGTGTCTCCCCAGAAGGCCAAGACCACAGGCTCTTTTAGAGTCAAGAAGCATAACTTTAGAGAACATTTCTTGGTTAGAATCCAAGGTCCCTCCAGGGGCCTGATTTGGCCTGCTGTTAACTTATCAGTTAAAACCCCTTTGTTCCTGGCCAAGAGCCCTGAGGTACAGACCTTAGTGTTCTATGTAGAATTACCCCAGTGAAATTTCTCTCATGTCCACTGGTCCCATTTTACAGAAGAGGAGACTGAGGCCCAGTCATAAAGGTATAGAGGATCTGAGTCAGACAGCCCAGATACCTTGAGAGGGTAGCCCTTACTGTGCCTACCCAAACCTGTTCCATCATTTCTAATCAGTGCAGAGGGCTCCCTGCCATGCTGTCCCGCAGGGGGCTCAATTCCAAAGTGCATGCTGCAAGCCCACAGCACTGCTAATTAATGCCGAGAGATACAATCATTTCTAATTAGCTCACTAATCCCTCTCTGCAGCCCTCCTGTCACTGAAGCAGGAAGGGGTCAAAACAAGGGACTCTGTTCCCTCTATCCACTCCTGTGATGCAAGAGGAGTAGAGCTAGCCACTCTGAGACCAGACTGACTGGGGTGGGGGTAGGGGTGGAGCCAGCCAAGGAGGGAAGGGTTCCCCACTGCAAGGCCAGAAAGAACTTCCTGTGGATACTGACCCTGGTGGAAAGCTCATCAATGCAGTTTAGGGAGCGAGACACAGGTGAAAGGTGATGCAGGTGAGAGTCGGTAAGTTACAGTTTAGAGCTTCAGTTGTGTGTAAGGTTCAGAGCCGAATACCTTATACAAGGTAGCTCATTTTATTCTGTATCCAGAAACTAGGTTGTATTATCCATTTTAACAGAAAAAGATAGTCAAGGCAGTTGTCCAGGTAGCTAAAAAGTGGCAAAGGCAGCACAGGAAAGCAGGCCTGACTCCATAGCTTAGAAGGCTCTCCTGTCCCAAGAGTGCCCCCAACGGATCAGCATCAACAAAGACTGATCCTGTGAGTGTGCTAGGTCAGAAAGAATATGCACTTGGGGCTCCTGCCTGCTGAGGGTCTGAGGCAGGGAGCTACTCCAACCCTAAAACAGAGTAGCCCTAGAAAGAGCCAAATCAGCAAGAAAGCCACCATCCCACCAGGACTGAGCATGGAGTTTGAGAAACCGTGGTCTGCAGCCTGGCCCGTCTCAATTTCCTGGGCTCTCACTGTAGGAGATGTGACTATGTTCTGGTGCCCCGCTTGATTTTGTGGACAAAGATCTAGACTCCTTCACCTTGACTTCCCTAACCCTTGGACTCTCAGGCTTGGGCCATCTTGACACTCTAGAGCAGGGGTCCCCAACCCCCAGGCCACGGACCAGTACCAGTCCATGGCCTGTTAGGAACCTGGCCACACAGCAGGAGGTGAGCGAGGGAGGCTTCATGTGTATTTACAGCCGCTGCCCATTGGTCGAATTATGGCTTGAGCTCCACCTCCTGTCAGATCAGCGGCAGTACTATATTCTCACAGAAGCGCGAACCCTACTGTGAACTGCGCACGCGAGGGATCTAGGTTGCGCGCTCCTTATGAGAATCTAATGTCTGATGATCTGAGGTGGAGCTGAGGTGGTCCCATCACTCCCAGATGGGTCCATCTAGTTGCAGGAAAACAAGCTCAGAGCTCCCACTGATTCTGCATTATGCTGAGTTGTGTAATTACTTCATTATATGTTACAATGTAATAGTAATAGAAATAAAGTGCACAATAAATGTAATGCGCTTGAATCATCCTGAAACCATCCTTTCCCCCCACCACCGCCCCAGTCTGTGGAAAAATTGTCTTACACAAAACCAGTCCCTGGTGCCAAAAAGGTTGGGGACCACTGCTCTAGACCCAGGGCTAGGATGGAGAAGGGATGCTAGATATCAGAAGGGCATTGAGCAAGGTACCCTGAGACTTCTAGAAGCCTGTATGGAACAGTGTGCCAGTACAAAGGTTCCTCCCCTAGCCGGCCTAAAGCTCAAGGGAGTGCCTCTCTGGTAAGAAGGAGACTATGACAGACACTGATAATTGAATAAAGGAACGAATCTCATAGGATTGCCAAGGAAGGCATGATACTGGATGCTCTCCTTGCCCAGGCCACCCATGCCAGAAAATTCCTTGTAGTCCCAGGAAAGTCCCTGATGGACTGGGCATCACCTGGAAATTCTCAGATAAGCAATTGAGGTTTGATTATTTTACTGCCATTCATCTTCTAAGTCCTGAACTAAGCTTACTAAAACATGATAGGGAAAGTTTGCTCCCTACCTAGAGGCTTCCACTGAGTAGGACAAGTCAAAGTATTGCCAAGGAGGTAGCATGGCATGGTCCAAGAAGCACAGGCTCTGGAGATAAACAAACCAATTCAAACCATGGCGCAGTTACATCCCAGCTGTGTGGTTTATAAACAAATCACCTTCACCTCTCCCAGCCTCAGTTTCCTCATCTACAAAATGTGTGTTAACACTTCCTCTCAGTTATGATAAAGGTGCTTAACATGGTGCCGGCCCATGATAAATGCTCTCCTTTTCCCAGTCTGGGGCTCAGCCTCCCAGCAGAAACCAAGTGGCAGGAACTGGGGATCTTGAACGTCCATGGCCTCACTCACCAGCTGGCCTAGAGACCCCCAAGCCCCTTACAGACAACCCCCATATATACCACACCCTAGCCAGCACAAAAAACTAGATCATTCAATTGTGTTCAGCAAATAGGAACGTTCCAGAGGCTTGAATCCAAAAGGGGCACGGGGCGGGGGGGCGGGATGGTGGCCTGCCAGGTAGTACATACACGGAGTGCTTTCAGAGAAGGCCTCTAAGAGCTGTCGAGCCCACGCTGATCACCTTTGTGAAATGTGGGCCGACTGATAACTCAAAAAGCCCTGGGATGAGTTAGTTCCTGTTGCCGTGGGAACTCCAGATCTCACTGCATTGTCAAGTCTCAGCAGAGAGGCTGTATTCACACTACTGGGCACTGATTAAAAACTGGAAGAAAAACATTCTCAGCGCCCTGCCGGCTTGTACAGTGAGGTCCCAGCAGTTTGCAAATTCAAAACTGAGCTCCCGCGTGGAATTGTGTGGCTTGTTTCTCATTCTCTGGCACTTACTGACCCCCAGGGTTCTTCAAGGCCTAGAGAGGCTCACGCAAGAGCTGGGGACCATAACCTCCACTAGACAGATGGAGAAACTGAGGGCAGCCGCCTTGGTCAGCATATTCTCAGGAGCTGTGACTGTGAAGAAGCCGCCAATGGGCCCTAATGTCGAAGAGACCCAGGGAAGTCAAGAACTGCAGGCAGTGAGGGAGGGAGGAGGCGGGGGGTGGGGCAGAGGGAGGGGCCGCGCAAGACTCACCATTCAGTCGGGTCTGCCGGTTGGCTCGCACTCGCAAGAAGGTCTGGGAAAAGATCCCGGGCAAATGCAAAAAAGAGAAGAGAGCGTCAGCGCGGCCTCGAGTCCCGACCCCTGCCCCAGCCCCAGCCCCCGGTCCACACCTGCCCCGCCCCAAACAGCCCGTAAACAAACCTACTTCCTCCCTCCCGCCGGCCCCCCTGCTCCGCCGGCCGCTCCGGGCCTTCGGCATAGCCGCCGGAGGCTGCTCTAGCGGGACCCCGTGGCCGCCGCGCAGTGCCGCCCCAGCCCCGGCCTCCGGCGCTCCGGGCCCCGCGGCCGCCCGGCCGGCGAGGGCGGCGATGCGGGCGGATTCCCCCCGGCTGCCCGGCGGCGGCGGCACCTCAGCTCCCAACGGCGGCGGCGGCCATGTTGGCCTTGATCACGTGACTCGCCGCCGTCGCGCGCCGGGGGTGAAAGTTCAAGAAGTGGTGGGGGCTGCCGGACCGGGACCAGGAAACAGCGGCTCGCACTCCGGCAGCAACAGGCTGAGGCCGCCCTGGGGTCCCTCCCACCGGCCGCAAAGCCAACCCGCCCGGGTTTTAGTGGCTGCGAGGTCCTCCCACCCTACTGCACGGCCCCTCCCAGCGCGGGGCTCCTTCCGTCCCGGAACCCCGCCTGGCTCCCGCCTCCCGCGCGGCTACCCCTTTGCTGGGGAGATAGCGTAGGACTTCCTGATCGCAGCGGCCCGTCTCACCGCGAGTCTCAACTGTCTCTTCCCCAGTCCCCAGCCTTTCATCAATCCCGATATTAGAGGATTCCCAACGTTTCACCTGTCTTCTGGACAACCTTTGGAGCTGCCACTGGCAACGCACAGCCACGCGGCCAAAGTGGAACCCAGCATCCCTCAAACAAGTGCCTTCTTCCAGGATTCTCAGTTTCTAACGGGATACCACCAACCACTCTGGTGTGCCCACACCAGATAGTTGAGAGTGAGTCGTCCTTGACCCCACCCTCCTTCAGTTCCTCACACTCAAGCCTTCTTTCATCTCAGAGTCTACCTCTAAAGGTCTCCTACCTCTTTTTATCTCCCCTTCTGTGTATCTCCTTCTCGCCCTTCCAGGCCTAACCGAAAAATATCATTTCCTCTCTACTTCCATCTCTACTCTCAGTATGGCTTGTACAAATGGTTGTCGGTGGGCTGACCACTCCAGGTATGGGGCCATGTGTGAGTCCTGGGTGAAGCCAGAGCCCGGCACAGCGCTGGGCACAGGCCAGCCATCCCTGCGTGTTTCTTCAGTGACTATACCTATCTTGGATGTCCTTGCTCTAGTTCTTAATCTTAGGAGCTCTCTAAATTTGCAGCTGTCTCCCATCTGGCCTTCTCATCTCCAGCTTTTCTCCCTGTAACCCATCTTCCACCGTACATGCAGTGTGATCTTTGTATCATGCAAAATTGACCCTCTTTCTTCTCCCCTTTAAATCCTTTAGTGGTTCTCCACTGAGATCTGCACCGCGGCATACAGGTCGTCTCTGACGTGCTCTGCCTATTTCTCCAGACTCTTCTTCTGCCACTCCTGCTCTCTCCTTTTCCCCTCCTGACACCACCTGTAGCTCTTTGAGCACCCCATACTCTGGACTTTGGGCTATATTATTCTCCATGCACCCATATTCCCTGCTTGGATAACTGTTTGTTGTTCATCCTGCAGGACTCTGGGATGACTTCGCTTTTCCCTCAGGGCTGGGTTAGTTGCTTCCTCTGAGTTTTCACAGTCCCTTGGCTTTCCTTTGAACTTGGATATTTTGACTGTTTACAGACCTGTCCCTTCTACTTGGGAGGTCATCTCTATCCAGTAACAGGGTCTGGCATGCAGGAGAAATCCGTGGGGTGGGGAGGAGGATATTTATGAGGGAAGCCCCTAAGCCCAGTGCAGGGCTGAGAAACAATCTAGGATTCAGGGCCAGACAAACTCAAGTTCAAATCCTGACTTGGTTACTTATAATATATGTGCTCTTAGAAAAGTCACTTCTTCTCTCTAGGCCTGTTTCCTTAGCTATAAATTGGGGGCAATGAATCCTAGCTTGCACAGTTGCTATGAGGGTAAAGTGAGGTAATGGTTAAAGGGTTAGGTAACCCAGCAGGGGCTAAGGAAATGGGAATCCAAACCAGAAACCAGTACCGCCTGATTTCAGGGCCAAGTTTGATGATTTTTTAAAAACAGTCCAACATAATTGAGCAACTACTACATGCCAGGTGTTGTGTAAAGATCAGGGGATTCCAGCTTCACTTTCTACCAGTTCCCCTTGTGTTTTACATTCTAACAAAACTGAACTGCTAGTGGGTCCCCAAATACATCATTCTGTGTTACACCTCTCTGCCTTTTGCACATACATAGTGTTGCCTTGATCTGGAATATCTTTTCTTCCTGGTCCACCAAAGTGAACTCCTACTCATCCTGTTCAGTCATTACCTCCTCTGTGAATCTTACTCTGATTTTCTCTTTCATAGCACTTAAAACACTGGGCTGTAATTATCTATTTGCACATCTAACCCCGTGAAGGCAGGGAGCCTGGGCTGAGCATGAGTGAGTACTAGATAAGTGTTTGAGTAAAGGAAGGGAGTAAAGAAGGGGCCTTGGCGAGCCTGTCAGTCTAGTGCAAGAGTCAGGCTCATCATGATAGGTTAAGTATGTTCATAATTCTTTGCAGCTCCTCCTATCAAAGAGCTGCATTTCCTCATCCCTTGATTGTGTTAGCTTTGTGAGTTCCAGAGCCTAGGCCTCAAGAGGCCTTTCAGCTTTGGCCTTCGCCCTCTTGGCATGACACTGCCCTGAGACTGCCAAGTAAGGAAGCCAGTCTAACCTCCTCGAGGATGATCGGCCGTATGGAAGAAAACCAAGGTCCCTAATCTCCCAGACATGTGGTGAGGCCATTTTGGACTTTCTAGGCCAGCTAGTCCTCTAGCTGAATGAGCTTAACGAATGAGGAAAGGCCTACTCAGCTGACAGAATCATGAGAAATCATGAGAGATTATAAATTGTATTAAGCCACTAAGTTTTGGGATGGATTGTTATATACTAGAAGATAATGGAAACATACTTAAATGGGTGTTGATATAAGATGATCAGGGCAATAACATGGGCATGAAGGGGTCATGAGAAGAGAAAGCTAATCCGGAAAGGCTTCCCGGAGCAGAGGGAAGTTGGGCAGGTTGTTGAGGGATAAATAGAAATTTGATGGGGTGGGGTAAAATAACCCGGTTAAACGCAGCGTGTGTAAAAGCAGAGAGGCAAGAAAGGAGTGGCACAGCCAACGAGTGGTTAGCATTCATCTGGTGAGCACAGCACACAGGATTCACGGAAGGCAGTATTAGAAATGGAAGCTGGAAAGGTTGACTCTAAATCACAGAGGCCTTGGTGCCATGCCTTTGCACACCTAGCCTATGCCTAGCATGCCATGCCTATGCCTGATGGTTACTCTTCCCCTAGTTCAACAAATAGTGGAGCTGAATGCTGGGGCTGAAATAGAGAGGATCCGCCTCTGAAGGCAGGGCTCTGTCTCCCTCTGGGATAGAATTCTCTGGGATGGAGCCTTGTCTCCCTATCCCAGAATCCCCTAGAGTTGGGTCATTTCTCCATCTTGAATCAGGATTGTTTGGGTGAGGACTGACTGCCTTTCTCAAACCAGGGCTCACAAGAGCAGGGATCCCTCCCCAGGGCTGGCACTTTGGGCTCTGCAGTTTGAGTCCCAGACAAGGGCATCCAGCAGAGGAGGTGCTAGTTGAAGCTGGTGTACAGCCCACACTCCGTATTCCACTCACCAAACTCTGCACCCTGACGCCAGGCTGTGTCAGCTAGGAGGAAAAAGTGCCCAGAGAGAAGACCTCGAATTCCAAGAAAGGCTTCCTGTGTACCAGCAGTGGCCCTGGTTCTCTACCCCAGATGACAGGTCCCTGCTGCCTTGTCTCTTTGCATTAGTCAGGGCTGTGTTTCCCTGTTCACATAAGGGCTCCCTGAGAAGCCGTGCTGCCATTTAGATAGCATGTTCCTTGGAGCAAGCCCTGTTTTCTGCCCTCTGACTGGGGCTCCTGAAGGCAGGGCTCTGTCTCTCCTCAGAAGCTTCTGGGGGAAGCTCCTTCTCCTTCCTACCACAAATAAGGTCTGTATAAGCTGGGATATTACCCTTAGGTCCCCCTCCTGCTCTGATGTTTTAGGATTGTGTAGTTATGCCCAAGGCACTCACAGGCAATCTCTCTCTCTCTCTCTCTCTCTCTCTCTCTCTCGAAACGGAACCCTAGAGGAGACCTCCAGATGGCTGGGATGCTTCCGAAGAGCCCACCTGAGCCCAGGTGACCTTGGCATCTCTCCCTAAAATCCATCTATTTACGGCACATTCCCTGACACCTGTGCCTTTCGGTTCAGTTAGAAGCACTAGACACAGAGGGAATCAAACACACTTCAGGCCTTTCCCCTTGTATCCTGAGGATGGGAGGAGTTAGCCCTAGGCCTGCCTATAAGGCAGGGCCCATCCCACCCCTCCTCACCTGGTATCTGTCTGAGTGGTGCAGGTCGTCGGTGGCAGACGAGTGTGGTGATGCTGTCGGAGACTCTCCTTCCCTCTTGATGGAAGCAGACAACAAGAGGGACTGGAAGAAGAAAAAGGACACGTGGCCTCAGGCTGAATGAGACCTACAGTCAGTTCCCTAGAGTGTCCAGTCCTATGGAGCTTTTGGGATAGAGGCAGAGAAAAGGAGGGCAGAGGGGTAGAGACCGCTTGAGATTCTGAAGGCATGTGGTCAGGCCCCCCAGAGTGTGGTTGTGGGAAAGGATAGCTTGATCCTAGGGATGGGTGGAGACCCCTGGAGAGGGTCCAACCTCTTCCACCCCAGCAAATCTTTGTCCCAGTGGGGCAGGCCTCCCAGTGGGCTGAGACTATATATAGGCTTTGTTCTCCCATAGTGAGCAGAGACTCTGGGACCCCTCTGAAGGGTTGGGGGTAAAGCCACATCCCTGCTGCCCTGCCTGCCCCTAATACAGGCTGGTGGCAGCCCCGCTATGGAGACAGTAAATTAAATAGTGTGTAAGAGTTTCCTTCGTGCAGCTAGGGATGTACACTGGCTCCATTTATCCCTGTGCTGTGGCGATGACCCCAGCAAAAATCCCAGCAAAATTAATCCCCCCATGTCAGTCCTGCATGGGCTCTTCTACATATGCCCGCAGTTTAGATTAATAAACTGTCTGCTTTAAATTGTACACGAGCACCACAATTCTAAATACCACATGGCACGTTCAGCCTGCTCTTGCTGCCTCTTGCCAAGGCCTGTTCAACTGCAAACTGGGGCCTGGAGGCCTGAAAGCAATCCATACTTCCTCCCCCCAACCTTTTCCAGCCTGCACAGCCCAGAGCCGGAAGCATACAATTCCCTAGGAGGCCTCCCCAGCTTAGAAAACCATGCCAAATCGCCACTGACAGCCCAAAGAAAGCAATTTGGGAAAGATGGAGCAGCCATTTATCCTTCATCTCCGACTGAGCCTTAGGATGTGACCTGCATGCGGTGGCCACGCTGCACATCCTCAGGCGAGGGCCCTGGGAAGGGGGGCAGCTGCTGGTCTGGCAGGGCTCCCTGACTCAGCCTCATCACAAGAGCAGAGGAGGGCAGAGGCCAGGCAGGGACTGGGATGGGATTCCCTGCAACTTGGAGCCCCTTCCTCACCTACCCAGGCCAGTGGGAGGCCGAGTGGGTGCCTTGGCCCCCAGCTCGGAAAAGAGGTAGGCTTTCAGGCAATGGCCTTTCCTTCTCTGGTCCCAAGGAGGATGCTGAGGAGGGGAAGCATCGTGGGGCCCCTGCCCCCCCATCATGAGAAAGTTCACGCTTGTGTGCTCTCTTTCATTCTCTCTAGGTTAGAAGCCCTGAGAGGCCTCAGCATTACACCTGGGGCAAGCAGAATAAAAAAAGGTCACTGGCGCTTTTTAAACATGGACCAAAAAGCAGTAAAATGTGTTTTGAAAAAAAAATCCCGACATTAAATCATGACTTTTTGCCTGGCTCTTCGCCTCATTAAAAGTGGCCTTTTGGAAGGTAAAATTATCATTGTAAGCGATAAGATCTTTAAGAAAATAATTCACGGCTTCTTCACCCTTTAATATGATAGCCGCCACCGGCTAATTTTTTTCTTAATGGCAACGAGGCCATCAATCTTGTCTGAGGCCCCCTCGCCCTCTCCTCCTCCTCCCTCCCTCCTCCCTGTCCTCTGAGTCTCTTGCTTGAACCTTCTACCTCGTGCCTCTTCTACCCATGACCTGCTTCCCTAAAGCCCCATTCCAGGCTGAGGACAGACCCTGAGACAGGCAGCTTTGGGGGCGTGAGCCTATATCTAGAAGTGGGTGAGCGGTGGCCCTTGCCTCTAAGTCTGATTATCAATGAGCCCACGGTGGTGGTTGCAGGAATCTGCACATATTTAAGACTTCCTGTATGAGTATTCTCACGGGGCCAGGTGGGTGTGCATCTGTGTATGTGGGGAACCAGGTGTGGACGTGGATCGTGTCTGTGTTTGTGCTTTGAACACAGGCCTCACTGGGGTCCAGTCCCCAGCCTGCCGGCCATGCTCAGGTGTCAGGGGTCAGTGGTTGTGGCTGACCTGGCAGCACGTCCGTGACCTGCCTGCCTTAACCATAGCCACTGGCGACTGCAGCCTGGGCCAAGCTCTGCCGGTGTGGCCCCCCACTTCTCCCCCAACGCCTTTTCTCTTTAGGGCTGGGAGGGCTTTGCTTCCTTGGCCAGGGCCTGCATCAGTCTAGGGCTGGGCTAGGTTCCCTGCCCCTCCTCTGTCCAGCTTGCTGTGTTGAGTGATTCCTGAATGAAAATGCGGAGTCCACTCCCACCTTTTTGAAGGGCCTGCAGGGGAGACAGGCCAACCGCCTGGAAGTAAGATTGTCACTCTGGCTCCTTTTCCCAAAACTGCTCTCTCAGAGGTCACCAGTGCTTTTAAGACTTCTAAATACAATGGCCTCCTTCTCTAGCCCTTTTCTGCTTGACTGCTGACCAGCCCAGACATTTTGGAATTTTCTTCTCTTAGGATCCTGGGACACCATGCTCTCCTGTGCCCCTCCTCACTCGTCACTGTTCCTCTTCTGCTCCTTCCCTGGCTCTGGGACCTTCTCTTGACCCCCAGCACAGGAGTCCCAGACTCTCTTCTTGGCTTCTGCTCTGATCTCTCCACACACACTCCCTTACTGATTTCATCCATTCTGGGGAATTCCCTGGTGGTCCAGTGGTTAGGACTCCGCACTTTTACTGCCAAGGGTTCGACCAATCCCTCGTTGGGGAGCTAAGATCCTGCAAGCCATGCGGCGCAGCCAAAAAAAAAAAAAAAAGTATCCATTCAGCACTCATTCCTCACTCCCTGTAGAAAGGGCTGAGGATTTCTGCCTTTACAAGTCATTGTGAGAACTTATAAGACAGGATGCCACCTTACTGAGCGGGGGGGAGAGGACACTCAGTGAGTGAGTGTTTAGTCCTCCAACCCCAGGTCCCCACTCCCTCAAAACATCATCACCTTTGGGGATGCAGTACCATCTACCTGTGTGGCCACCTATGGGAGTTCTTGGTACAAGTCATGTCATCCTGCTGAGGCCTCTGGCCCTTCCTTTGAGCCACTTGTCCTTAACTCTTCCTTTCTCCATCTGATGCTTTCAAGCTTCCCTTCCATAGTGTCTGTTCAGAGGGTCAGATTGTCTCCCCAAAAGAGCCCAGCATCCTCTCTGGCTCCCTGTTGCCCTCAGGACAAAGCACATGCACACACCCCATGGTCTGGCTTCTAAGGCCCTGCACCACCTGTCTTGACCTGCACTTCTATATATTTCTTTACCTGCTACAGCTCACCTTCCTCCTTTGAGTCTCCCCAGACTTAGTGTCTGGGTCCCCCACACCCCCAGGTCATTCTTGGCTTTGACCCCATCCTGACTAGAAGAGAAAGTCAGGTGAGCATACTGTTACTCACATGTATACACACATGTACTCAAGTGCACAGGGCAGCCCGAGGCCTCAGGCTGACGATCAAACCCTGAAAACAGCTGGGGATCCAAGAAGAGCTCCTTTTTCTCAAGAACCAGTTCTGAGTGGGCTTAGGTTAGGATGGGCTGGAGGAAAACACAATTGTCCACCTACCTTGGGGGTGCCTGGAGCCATGGCATCCTTCAGAAGGGAATTCTTACTGCCAAGAAAGAAGAGAACAGGGTGACCATTCCACTTGCTGCCCAGGGCGTGTAAGAGTAGAATAGGAAGAAGATCCCAAGGAGAGAAGACATAGCCCGCCTAGCCCAGCCCCCCACAGCCAAGCTCCACCCAGCCCATTCAGCCCCAGCTGGCCCTGCCTCACTCAGCCTCCATCAGGGGCCAGGGGCCAGAGTGGGCTCCTGGGCAGGGGTACTGACACTAGGCATGGTAGGCTGTCCCGTGGATCTGAGGAAAGGGGCTTTACCTGACTGCTCCTATCAGCCCTGAGGATTCTTCCTGTCCTGCCCCCTTCCTTCCAACCCAGTCCTCAGCCTGCTCTTAGCTCCTATGGGATTGGGGTGATAGAACTGACATGGCTCTTGTCAATTCTCCCTCCAACATGCTGCAAACTGCGTTAGGCCAGGAATGATCTCCCCCTGATTCAATTTGTCAGCCCCAGGCCCTCCGGCATCAGGCGCGGCAGGTGGGCGGTAGCTGGGCCCTGAAATACGGTGGGCGGCTCAGAGTGGGGGGAGCAGGGGTGGGAGGTGATGGATGGGCTGTGGGGGAGGCGAGGACTGTGTTTAATAACAAAATTGGTATGCAAGGCCAAATCCTGCGCTAAGCATGAGTGATCCAGAGCCACGAAGTATTACAAATCCCCGCTAAACAGATGCTGACAATGGAACAAGACGTATCAAATCAGATCCACTTCAGAAACATTAATATCCCTGTTCCTGGCCCTCCCTCCCTGCCACCCCGACTGTGCTCGCCACATCTGTGCTCACACGTTCACTTATGTGCTATCACGCGCACAGAAATATTACATGCACACAGAGGCGCTGGCTGATACACACAGGAGGCAATACAGCCAATTCACATAGGGTCCCCACACAGATGCACATACAAGGTGTACAGGTAGAGCACACCCAAGAGATCCACACAGCACAAAAGACACACCCCCAGGGCAGATACACCGGGCACACACGGGTGGTGTATATACAGGGAACACACACTGGGTCAGGTATAGACACACCCAACATGTGAGCAAAGGCATAGGCAGATTTGGATAAAGTAAGAGTTCTCACCCAGGGCCATTTTGCCCCCCCAGGGGACAATTGGCAACATGTGGAGACATTTTTTTTTTTTTTTTTGCAGTACGTGGGTCTCTCACTGTTGTGGCCTCTCGCGTTGCGGAGCACAGGCTCCGGACGCGCAGGCTCAGCGGCCATGGCTCATGGGCCTAGCCGCTCCACGGCATGTGGGATCTTCCCAGACCGGGGTACGAACCCGTGTCCCCTGCATCAGCAGGCGGACTCTCAATCACTGCGCCACCAGGGAAGCCCCGTGTGGAGACATTTTTGATTGTCAGAAGTGGGGGCGGGGAGTTTTCTACTGGCATGGAGTGGGTAGAGGGGATTAACCATCCTGCAGGGTACTGGATAGACCCTCACAACAAAAAATTATCCAGCCCCAAATGTCAGTAGTGCTGAGGTTGAGAAACCCTGGTGTAAAGGCAGATACACACATATCCATTGTCTATAATTCTGTCAACGTGTGGTCACACCTGCAGGCTCAGACATGCACGAAGAGGTGCAGGCACACAGAGTCCTGTTCCCAGAGATGTGTCCTTAAAGACACATTCACAACTGTCACCCAGGCCTGGATGAAGAGCTGTGCCCACATCCACACAAGCATGCACAGACACCCACGTGCACCAACACACACCTGACACTCGTGCACACACAAATGTAGACATACATGGATACACACCCACACAAGCAGACACGTACATCACAGTGCAGGGTCCAGAAGGCTTGGCAGCAGCAGGCTGAGGCTAAGATCTGAGTGTAAAAACAGCTGTCTGGGGACTTCCCTCGTAGTCCAGTGGTTAAGATTCGAGCTTCCACTGCAGGGGGCGCAGGTTCAATCCCTGGTCGGGGAACTAAGGTCCCACACGCCACGGGACATGGCCAAAATGTTGAAAAAACAAACAACAACAAAAAACAGCCGTCTGCCTGTCTGATCACACAGTGGGGGCGTCACAGGCAGGAGAGGACCACCAGACTGGGTTCCAGTCAGTGCCATTTTGTTCATAAATGGTCCCCATGGTCCTGCTCCTGATCCAGGCACCAGGGATACAGAGAGGAAACTGAGCTGCTTTTGAGGAACTGCTAGGTGCGAGTTTGTTACTTTTATCTTTCCTTCACTCAGTCAACAAGTGCTGACGTCGCCGTTGTGCCAGCCCCATTCCTGGACTTAACGGGTGCAGAACTGAGGCATCTACTGTATGACACTGTTCTCGCCAGACCCCTGGACTGAAGTCTGAGTGTTATCCGAGCAAGATCAGGGTGAAACAGAAGAGGAAAGAATGAACAATTATTGTGTACCCACCACACATGACAGGGATGGGCTAGGAACTTTAGATGTGTCATCTCTTTAAATCTTCACAAAAACTTTACAAAGTTGACTAGCAGGCTACGTGACACCTCTCTGCTCACACAGCCCATGCAGGGTTTGGGATTTGAGTTCATGTCTGACGGAGTCCAAAGTGCTGCTTTTCGGTTGGCCACACAGCCTCCTAAAGACACTCAGGGGTTAGGATGGAGGGCTGAGCTCTGAGTTCTTTTTCTCTCTTCATTTTGGGGAGTGTACTTCTGACTCTGGGCTTTAGTTTACTGCGCTGGTGAACAGAAATGGAGACGTTTAGGGCCAGGATGTCCAGCCTCTCCCTTTGCCAGTCCTACGGATCTTTTCCTGGCAATCCTCTTCCCCTTCCCTCGAGTTGGACTGGTACTACGCCAGACTCCTTCCCTCTCCCTGAGCAAGCGCCCCACTGCCCTACCTTTCCTCCAGCAACCTGCTTACCTCCAAGTGTGCTTGGTTCCCCCAGACACAGGAGTCTGGCGAAGGGCCCACCTTGGAGAAGAGAGTCTGAGCCCTGAGCTGCTGGCAGCCGGGCTCCCGCCCAGCCCATCCACTCTGCTCTGCCTTCGTCCCTCCCTGTTTCCACAGCCCGCCCCCAACGATTTCCTCCCTTCTTAGTCACTCACTGCCTAGTGAACCATGGGTTTTAAATTATAACTGGGACCCAGGAAACGCGTTCCTAAGTACAATATTCATGGGCTGGGCTGACACTTTTAATTAAGGTGATTTACACTGAATTATCCTTGGAAATAAAGAAATGGTGTGCTGCCTGGGAATAAACCATCATCACCAGCCGCCTTTGTAAGTTACACTTCGTTTTAATCTATTTGGGGAATTGTTTATCTAGTTCATTACCCAACCAAACACCGAGGCCGGCCTTAAATAAGGCTTAAGTGGGGGTGGGGGCACTGCCATCTCCACACCCCGCCTCCCGTCTAGAGTCACCCAGCCTCCCTCTGGCTCCTTCCAGCCCCTTTAAAGCACTGACCAGAGATCCTGCTTCCCAGCCTACAGGCCAGATCTCAAAGTAGGGAAGCCTCCAGGAAAAGGTCTCTGAGCTCAGGCCCCACCAAGCCAAGCCCTCCTTTCAGCTCTGTGCAATCTTTCTGCATCCAAGGCTCTTTCCTCTCTCTGGGTGGAAACTCCTGTTTGAAGGCCACAGAGAAGACTGGGGGCCACTCCCCGACCTACCCTTCAGCCTTCAGCCCCCATCGATTTTCCTGCCTGCCTGTCTATACACATCGTCTCCACCCCATCACCATCCTAGAGAAAGCTTAGCGTGCCCAGAGCTCTGTCCTCTGTCCCCTCCTTCCTTCAGATATCTGCTTCTCTGCCATCATCACTCTTCCCGTGATCCAAGTCAGAAAGCTCTTCCTAGTAAGTACCCCACAAGTAATCAGCTAAGTTCTCTTGCTTCTCCCCCGCACCAGTCTCTCATTATTCCTTCTCTGTTCCCACTGCCACTGCCATTGTCCTAGATCAGCTTCACAACATGTCCCCTGGACCCTGCCTAACCTCCTCACTTGCTTCCCTGCTTCTACCCCCAAATCATGTCCCACACTGGCCTCCAGAGTGATTCTCCTACAGCTCAGCTCTCTGATAGGCTTCTCCAGCTCACTGATGTTCTAATTCCCCCATTACCTCCAAGACCACCCTCCAGCATCGAAGGCTCTCCACTGTCTGTCCTCAGTCTAACTTTGCCCTTCTCATTCTAGGTAGCCGAGTCCTGGGGCCTATTGGAGTTCCTATGCAGGACTGAGAGGGGGAATGGTAGAAGATGGGGTGAGGGAGGGTGTGTGGGCACAGCCTCTGATCTCTAATGGAAAAGTGCTTTGAAAAGTGTAAGTGCTTTGCCAATGGGAGTTCTGACTCTTCTTCCTGTGTCTGTGTGCCCTTGTGCCTGTGGGAATGAGCATATGTGGGAAGTGGTTCTTTTAGGGGGTAGGTGTGAGCACATCTATGTGTGTTGGAATGGGGCTGTGTGTGTGTGCCTGTATGTTGTGGACATACATTTGCGCCTGTGTCTGTGAAAAACAGCCAGCCCTAGTTTGGGAGCTGGAAGGTCCCTGCTCCTCTGTGTGAGCCCTTGGGTGTGTCTAAAATAGCGTGCTCTGTGCTGTTGGGCAGAAGGGGGCAGAGAGCACACACCAGGCCCACCCGGAAGAGCTCCTCTGGGACCAACCATGTGGGAGGGTGATGGAGAGGCACCCTGGCAGCAGCATCCACAGACTCAGGAGCTGGCTAGGCTGAGGGAAGGGAAGGGGGGCAAAGGAGGCAAAGGCAGGGTAAGAGAGGGGAGGGGACAATTGGAGAGAAGAGGAAAGAAAAGAAAGGGAGGGGAGCAGAGAGAAGGGAACAGAAAGGGAGAATTGGAGAGCTGGGGAAGAAGCTGCTGGCCACATGCCGTGGATGGGGATGCCCTCATCTGGGCTCTGACCAGAACTCTCTGAGTGATGCACACACAAGCTCTGCCCTCCTGCAGGACTCGGTTTCCCCATCTGTGAAATACCTGCTTAAAGCTCGGCGCTGATGGCGGGAAGAGGAGGAGGGAGGGAGCCCGGGTGCCACATCCTCTCCCAACCTCCACTTCTCCCCTCCTGCCTCCTAGAGAGCGGGCAGGGGCGGGGCAAGGGCATCCAAGGCTGGGTCCTTCCCGGAGCTACCCAGGCGCCACGTACCTCAGCCCGGAGGGAGCTGACACGCTCCTTGGGAATTTATCACGCACCCAATTACAATGTTAATTGGCAAGTTCCTGAAATCAATTAATTCGCAAATTTTTTCCAATTAAAAATCCAGATAAATCACAAGGGCGGCGGCGGACCGGTCCAGCCTGCAGTCCGGTGGGTGCAGCGGCTGCAGGGAGGTGGGGGGGAGAGAAGAGGGGAGGGGGCGGAGGGCGCGGCTGCCCTTGAACGCCTTTGCCGGCCGGTCGGACTGTCAGCGCGCCGGGCGCGCGGGGCCGAGACAGATAAAACCATCGACCCGTCGCCGCCAGCGCTTCGGCTTTATCGATCCGACGGGAATTTCACTTGCTGTGCAGATCCCGCTGTCCGGCTGTCAGACACCGGGTTGAGGAGGGGGGACGTGCCAAGGGTTAGGGGGTGCTGGGCTGGGCCTGGACGAGAGGGGCACAGAAGTGGGGCACGCAAGACATGGCGGTGAGGAGCGGGGCAGATGTGAAGGCTCCGGGTAAGGGAATGGACGTGGGCCGAAGGGTGTGGACGTAGGGGATGCTCTGAGAGGACGTGAGGGAGGAGTGATTGGTGCAGGGTCACGGGTGGGGGTGGAACACTTCTGTGGGCAGAAGTGGATGCCCTGGGCAGTGCAGGGATGGGGCCACAGGGACTAGGCTGTAGCGTGGCCCCCAAGGAAGAGGCAGAAAGAGAGCTTTGGCCCTCATTCTCCAGACCCTTAGGGGTGCACTGCGATTACAAGGCTCTGCGAGTCCCTCCATCTCTGCCTCTATTCTTAGTTCCTGTTGAGAAGTCCTCTACTGGGAGCAAATTACCCAGAAACCCTCCTGGATAGCCAAGGTATGGAACTCAATTGCAGAAGAGTGTTTCTTTCACTCCCTGCCTGTTCTAGGCTGGTCCTGCGTGTGTGTGTGTGTGTGGGGGGGGGAGGCGGGAGTGGTTAAAAGCATGGTCTCCAGAGTCAGATTGATTGGGTCTGAATCTTTACCACTTCACAGGCTGTGCAAACTTAGAGAAGTCACTTAACCTCTCTGACCTCAGTTTCCTCATCTGTAAAATGGAGTTAATAATTTTTACCTAGCTCAGTGGTTGTCGTGAAGGTTAAATAAGTTGACATAATATAAAGTTCTTGGCACACGGTGTTCACCAGGATTATTATTATCATCATTAGTATAGTCTCCTATGGTAGTTTTAAGTATTCCCACAAATTCTTTGGTGCTCTCTCCTTCAACAGCTTATAGTGTTTGATTCTCCTCTGTTGAGTGTGGGCTGTACTTGGTGACCTGCTTCTAGTGAGTAGAATAGAATACATTAGAAGCCATAGTGTATGACTTCCCAGACTAGATCATAAAAAGCATTGTGGCTTCCTCTCTAGTCTTTCTCTTGGATCACTTCCTCTGTGGGAAGTCAACTGCCATGTCACAGGGAAACTCAAGCAGCCCTGTGGAGAGACCTGCATGTTGAGGAACTGAGGCCTCCTGCCAACAGCCATGCGAGTGAGCCAACCTGGGAACGGATGCTGCAGCCCCCGTCAAACCTTCAGATGACTGCAGCCTTGGCTGACATCCTGGCTGCAGCCTCATGAGAGACTGAGCCAGAAGCCACAATTACCCCCAACTACCCACAATTACCCAACTAAGCTGTGTCTGAATTGATGACCCACAGAAACCAAAATATTAAGTGTTTGCTGTTTTAAGCCATGGATTTTTGGAGGAATTTGTAACACAGCAACTAGTATTTTGGCCTTCAAAATTCAGCCCAGGCCTCACCTCCCTTAGGAGGCCTTCTCTGCTCTGAGCTGGGTTTGCTGCCTCCTCGATGCTCCTACAGCTCCTGTTCTTCCTGTAGAGCAGTCTCCATCCCTCAGGGTTTCTAGTGCTTGGCTCTCCTTACTCTGCTATTATGAGCTCCTGAGGGTGGGACCATTTCTTTCTTTCTTCTGTTTTTAAATGGAAGTGTAGTTGATTTACAATGCTGTGCCAATCTCCACTGTACATCAGAGTGACTCAGTTATACACACAGAGACATGTTTTTTTTTTTTTTTTTTGCAGTACGCGGGCCTCTCACTGTTGTGGCCTCTCCAGTTGTGGAGCACAGGCTCTGGACGTGCAGGCTCAGCGGCCATGGCTCACGGGCCCAGCCGCTCCGCAGCATGTGGGATCTTCCCGGACCGGGGCACGACCCCATGTCCCCTGCATCAGCAGGCGGACTCTCAACCACTGCGCCACCAGGGAAGCCTGAGACATGTTTTTTTATATTCTTTTCCATTATGGTTTATCCCAGGAGATTGGGTATAGTTCCCTGTGCAGTAGGACCTTGTTGTTTATCCATTCTAAATGTAATAGTATGCATCTACCAACCCCAAACTCTCAGTCCATCCCTCTCCCTCCCCCACTCCCCCCCCACTCCCCCTTGGCAACCAAAAGTCTGATCTCTATGTCTGTGAGTCTGTTTCTGTTTTGTAGATAGGTTCATTTGTGCCATATTTTAGGTTCCACATATAAGTGATATCATATGGTATTTGTCTTTCTTTTTCTGATTTCACTTAGTATGATAATCTCTAGGTCCATCCATGTTGCTGCAAACAGCATTATTTCGTTGTTTTTTTTATGGCTGAGTAGTATTCCATTGTATATAGGTACCACATCTTCTTTATCCAGTCATCTGTTGATGGACATTTAGGTTGTTTCCATGTTTTGGCTATTGTGAGTAGTTCCACTGTGAACATAGGGGTGCATGTATCTTTTTGAATTACACTTTTGGCTGGGTATATGCCCAGGAGTGGGATTGCTGGATCATATGGTAGCTCTATTTTTAGTTTTCTGAGGAACCTCCATACTGTTTTCCATATTGGCTGCACCAACTTACATGGGACCATTTCTGATTCACCTTTGGTCCCCTACACCCTGCACGGGGGATTAGGTGAGAGGGTAGAGGAAGGAAGATCAGTCAAGTCTGGTGACTTGAACTGAACAAGGGGTGGGATTGGGAGTAGTGGAACAGACTGTATTCCCCTTTCCCCCAAAGATGGCTATGACCATGTCTCCCATCCCACGTGCTCTTCTGTAATAGAAGCTTGCCACT
Organism: Globicephala melas; assembly: GCF_963455315.2. Lineage (NCBI taxonomy): Eukaryota > Metazoa > Chordata > Mammalia > Artiodactyla > Delphinidae > Globicephala > Globicephala melas. The sequence goes on from NC_083314.1 coordinate 151,502,126, forward strand.
TCTCCATTAAAAGGTGGGGTGTATGTCCTTGCCCCTAAAATCTGGGTGGGCTAATACTGCCTCAACCAAGAGAGGACAGCAGAAGTGATGTTAAGTGATTTCTGTGGCTAAGTTATAAATGGTGGTCCAGCTTCCATCTCGTTGACTGGAACATTTGCTTTCGAGCCCTAAGCTGCCATGCTATGAGGAAGCACAGGCCACAAGGAGAAGCCATGTGTAGGTGCTTTGGTTATGGCCCCAGCTGAAGTCCTAGCTGACAGCCAACATCAACCACCAGATGTGTGAATGAAGCAGCCAGGCGATCCCAGCTTCCAGCCACCATGTCTTCCCAGCTGGGGCCCCAGATATCATGAAGCAGACACAAGCCACCCCCTCTGTGCTCTGTCTGAATTCCTGACCCCACAGATTCCACAAGCATCATGAAATGGTTGCTTTAAACTGCTAAGCTTTGGGGTAATTTGCTACACACCTCCTCTGCTGCCTTTAACAACCATAGCTCCTCCACAAGGCCCGGGAGGAGGCTCTGCTCAGTCCTTCAGACAGGGACAAGGGAGGTGGGGCGGAGCAGGGGGGACACGCCTGAGCATGTTCTCAAAATTGTCACCTTTCAGACCTTGAGATTCATAGAGAAGGTGGATGGCAACCCCAGGCTGCACTTCTGGGGGAGCTGCCAGGCCCGGGCCCTGCTTCCGTAACCCTGCCCTGAGGCTCCTCCCCTTTCCAGCTCCTCTTGTGCCCTTTTGAGGCTGAGGATCACTCTCCTCACATCTCCAAAACCAGAGCAAGAAGAGAAAGGCAGCACCATTCAGGTGGTGGAGCTGAGGATTGAAAGCAGAGTGGAGAATGGCAGCAGGGCCTTGCTTTGTGCCAAAAGGCTGGGACCTGTTGGCCAGAACCCCGAGTGGAGGACTCCGGCGGGCAGGCTCCCCGTCAGGTGGCTTACCTGGCAGGCAGCTGCGCCAGCTGTTCCAGTTCTTGTTCCATATGCTCCTGCAGCTCGCTGGGCCTCAGCAGGACCTGGCAGATGGGGCAAATAGGGGCCTGGCTGTCAAACAGTGCTGCTGCCTTTTTCTTACCTGGTAAGGGAAGAAGAGACAGACATATAAGCCGGGCTATATGTGGAGGGAAGTGCCTTGTCCCAGTCCTCCACCCCAAGCCGGCTGCTACCTCCTAGGGCTTCTTGGCCTAGAGGAAGGGTGAGCCTGAGGGTCTCAGTGCCCATGAACATCACTCAGCTTTGCAGTTCCAGAGGCTGTGGCTGTGCACGGCACCTCCCCAGCCAGCTGCCCCTCTCGGAAATCTATCAGGACGCAATCAATGCTCTGTGCAATCAAACCTTGATCACTTCATTTCACACGTTAGTGAAGCAGGTCTTGTTTAATCACACCATCACCCAGAGTATCCAGGGCCCTCTCTGTCTCTACCTTAGCCTCACTGCTTTCACACTCCCCAAAGCGGGAGAAGGAAGAAAAGAGGGAGAAAGGGGATTCTTTCCTGCAGTCATTCAACAAACATTGATGTCTTCACTGAACCAGGCTTAGTGCAGAGTGGTGGGGACACAGAATATAATCCGATCTAGTCCCTGAAACTGAGGCGCTCACAGTTTAGTGGGAAAGACAGAAAAGGACCTGGGTGACTGACTGCCAGGGTGGCGTCCTCTCCCAGTTCTTCACTTTTCCCCATACTTCTTTCCATGGCCTCTCCTCTCCTCCCTCTGCATTTGGGATGATCTTGTTCATTCTTATGGCCATCACTCCCACCTGTGCCCTGCCGACTCCAGAATCCATTTCTCTATGCCAGATCCCTCCCGTATTCTTCAGACCCCTATATCCAAATGCCTAATGGACATAAATGCCTGAATGTCCCACAAAAATCTGAAACTCTACAATCCAGAATTGAGTACTTCAGCTTCTTCACTTTCCCCTCCCCGCCCTCTTCAGCAGTGCTCTTCTCAGTGAAAGACACCTGCATTCACCTGGTCACCCAAGCCAGTAACCTTCGCCTCGCCCTCGGCCCCCTCCCTGGCCTTACTCCCCTTCCCACATTCATTTAACCACCAAGTCCTCTCCATTCTGCTTCAATATTCCTGGAATCTACATTCTCCCAGTTCAGGTCTCACTCCCTCTCACTTGGATAACCTCATTGGCCTCTGTGAGTATAACAGATTCTGAGCTCTTCCCCTCCAAAATGCCCTGCAAATTGTGTACCCCCAATACACAACCACACGTGGGTTTAGCACTGGCTATGCTGACTTGGGGGCCCACTGGGAGCCTGAACTCTGTCTCCACCCTGTCCCTGATGGTAACCAGAGCACACGGTGCTAGGAAGGGGCCTGCAGGTTGCCTAGTGCACCCACTGGGATACCTAAACTCCCTCCCTTGCCGCTCTCCCCAGCCAATGCTCCCCTGGCCTCTGCTAACAGGCACAGTGTTGAGGAACCCTATTCATCTAGAAACATCCCTGTCTATCCATGTAAACTCTGATTGTAGGAAGGACTTCTTTAGCTTAAGGCCACATCTTTCTCCCTGCTTCTTCTTTCCTCTGGTGCTTAGGGAGGGTCAAATTAGCTTTTAGAGAGATAAAGGGCCATGCCAGTGATGACTAAGATGGTTGCTTCAGTAGGGTTGCCAGATAAAATACAAGATGCCCAGTTGAATTTCACATAAATAATGAATAATTTTTTCGTATAAATATGTCTCAACTATTACACAGGATATACTTATGTTAAAACTTATTCATCGATTTTCTAGAATTCAAATTTACCGGGACGTCCTGTATTTTTATTTGCTAAGTCTAGTAACCCTATGCCTGAGGGAATTCCCAGTTCAGGCTGAACACAAGAACCCACCTCCTTTTGACACAAGACTGAGGGTGATCACGGCTCTCCTGGATGCCCAGACTAGGTCATCTGAGAGCTCAGAGGAGGGAGTGATTCATTCTGGGTGTGTGTTTTGAGGAGTGGAAAAAGAGAAGGTTTAACCAAAGAAATGAAATTTGAGATGTGCCTTAAAAGAGTTCCAGGCAGAGAATGGAAGCAAAGGAATGAATGAATGAATGATTGAGTTGTGAGTTTCTTGTGGGTGGGGACCGTTTCTTAACCATCTTTTAATCTATAGACAATAGAAAAAAGACCTGGCATAGATTAGATGCTCAACGGTGAAATGAGACAGTAGAGAAGAGGAAGGGAAGGAGGGGAGGTAGGGACGAAGAGCTAACTGCCCCAGAAGCAAGATGACCTTTGCAGAGCTGGGATGTCAGCTGGGGAGGCTATGTGTGTGCCGGGTTCGGGTCGGGATGGCTCTAGTTGGTGTGGCTAGGTCTGTGAGGAAGGGAAGGGACTCTGCTGATCATGTGCCCTGGTGGCTGGGCCTCAGATGCTCAGGGGACAGCTGGAAGGCAGCTCTGAGTAAAAGAAGCAGATGTGGTCCCGGTCTGGGAGTGAGGAGATGAGGAGTCTAAGCTCATTCTAACTTTATTCAGCCAGAAAATTTCAGAGGTGAGTGAGGCCCTAGAAATTCTGCAGGCCATTATCTTTATTTTACAGATGGGGAAACTGAGGCTCAGAACTAGACAGGGGCCTCTGAACTTGGCTCTTGATCTCATTGCTTCATTTATTTATTCATTCAGCAAACACGTGTCAAACAATTATTTTACATCAGGTATTATTCTATGAGAAACTGAGATATCTTTATCTCTTTCTCAGAGATAAAGATAACACATTCCTGGCCTCAAGGAGATCACAAACTAGCGGAAAAGCTGAAAAAGAAAATCAGTGATTGCAGTCAGTGCAGGCCTGGTCAGGGCTGAGGGAGGCATGAATGGGTGCTTGTGGGGGTGGGCAGGAAGGGGCCAGAGGACGGTGGTAGGACCCAGCCGGGGGGGATGGGGGGTGGGCATTGCTTGATGGCAGGCATGAAGGATGAATAAGGGAGAGTTGACAAGCCTGTTGAAACCAAGCACTGAGGAAGGATATGGGCATAAGAGGGGAAATGGTAAGAGAGAAGAATGGAGAAAGAGTAGGATCTAGGGCATGGCCTAGGAGCTGAGGTGGAAATATCAGGGTTTCAGCCCCTCTCAGCCTGGGATACCAAGTACGGCTCTTAGGGCTTCCTAGAGCCCAGGTTCCTCCCTCCACACCTGGGAGCAGGCACCAGCATTCCCATATACCTGTCCTCAGTTCATCTGCTTTGTTGACAGGGATCTTCTACTTTTCTGAGGTTGGCCTCAGTTTCCCTTTTGGAGAAGGGTCCTCTTCCTGGCTCCCAGCTTCAGGAGTAGCACTCACAGGGATCAGCGGAGGGACCCTGCAGACTATGCCCTCCATCCCACCCCCATTTTCTCAAGGGCTGGAATGGCAGGTGTCAGCATGGCTGTGGGCCCCCTTCTTCCCCTCCCCTGCTGTATTCCCTATAATTTTATATTGAGACCTGTGGTCATGACGTGGGTTTTACTGCACTAACGACATGGCCTGCCCAGGTTTAATGACAAAATCCATACTCTGGCCCTGGGCCTGCTCCTCGTTTGCATAATTCCCAGAATACAGCTCCCTGAAGCTTTTGACCTGGGCCATTACAGTGGCCATAAAACGGGCCATAAAACCGCTGGGGATGGCCAAAAGGAAGGGGCTGTGGTCTTGCAGGGGTGGGAACAAAGTCTTCAACCCCCTACTCTTCCTAGGCATCCTTTGGCTCTTCCCTTCCACAGTTCCCAGTATCTGGGAGTCCATCTCAGGCTGGAGAGGCTTCCAGAAATCCTTAGTCCAGCTGCCCATCTAATGCAGGAATCCCTTCTCCAACACCGCTGCCAGCATCGCAGGTAGGCAGACCGAGCCCACCAGGGGCGGGCTGTGAGAAGGCATCTTCTCCTAGAGCATTCCTCACTCCTGACCCCGCCCTCCCACCCCACAGCTGGCCAAGCCCTCGGCCACAGGTGGGTCTAGGTCCGAGGGGCCTAGGTTGAATCCCGTCCCTCTTCAGGAGGCCTAGCTCTCCAGGGAGGTCAGGAGCCAGGCTGAGCAGCATCGTGGGGAGACGCGGGAAGCATGAGGGGATGGGGACAGCGGCTGGGACGGGCTGTCACTGCTAAAGATGATGAATGGGGGAGGTGAGGCAGGAGGCCCGGTGTTATCGGCAGTGGATGGCGGTGCGGGCGCTCGCCGCTTCTGCTAATCCCCGGGCGCTGCCTCAGCCCTTGCACTGATAACGAGGAAATGGGACTGACAACAATTTTTAGCTGAGAGATTCTTCACCAAAATGCCAGGCGGCCGGAGGTCTGACAGCGCCTGATTGAGTGTGTGAGTGTGTGGGGGGAAGGCGCGCGGCCCCCTCCCCTCCCCTCCCCTCCCCTCCCATGCAAAGATGGATCGCTCATTCCGCCTCCCGTCCACATTCATTACCGCACCTCCCTCCAGCCGCCCCGCCGCCGGCTCCGCCGCTCCTGCCACCTCCACCTCTCCGGCTGCCGCAGGTATCACCCAAGCAGGAGGAGAGCAGGGAGCAGAGCGGCCTGACCCTACCCTCGGCCTCACACGGGGCACCGCCAGCTCAAAGAGCAGAGAGTCAGGGCTGAGTCAGGCCCTGCCTGGAGGCTCCTTAGTCGTGGGACCTCCCGAGGGTCCCTTCCCCTTTCTGAGCTGCCGGGATACCTCCCCACCAGAAAACAGCCAGGCTCCACCAGGAAGTGACTGCCTGCGGTTGTAAGCAGCGGGGGACAGGCCTGCTGAGGAGGGGCAGTGCAGCCAAGTAGCTTTTCCCTGGCTTGGGCCAGGCTCCAGCTAGTCCGGCCCTCAAGCCTTGGATCAAGGCCTCAGGTACCTGGGGTCCAGGATCAGCCCTCTGTTGTGCCCCTCTGTTGGGAACTGCTGACCACTGGCAGCTCAAGGGCCGGCACAGCTGCTCCTCTGCCATCTTGCATAGTGAGGCCTGGTGCAGAACTGGGCCCTGGAGGATGAGGGTCTCATCCAAAGGGAAAACCCTCCCTTCCTAGATCACTAACCCACATCCCGCCCTGCAACTCCCAAACATGTGATTGCCTCTCCAGCTTGGCCTGTTTGGTTTTGTCTCAGTTCTGCTGCCTGTGGGTTCCATTCTTGCTTCTCTGTTTATTCAAGCAGCAAACCCCAAATTCATTATCTTTTTTCCACGGACCACAAAAGGCAGAGCTTGACTGACTGGTGTCTGACTTAAGAATGGGGAGGGTTAAAATGAGGGGGAGGGTAACTCTAATGACAACTGGCAACGGAGGCTGGGACTTTCAAGAGTATGTACATGTGTATACATGTGTGTTTATGTGTACATATGTGTGTGCTCCACCCTTTTTCTCCTGCAATCCCGACGGAAGGGCTTCCATTTCCTGGTGACCGAGAGCCTTCAAGCAACGTTCAACAGAGTTGCCTCTTACTAGCTGTGAGACATTAGGCAAATCATTTAACACGTCTGAGCTTTAGTTTCTTCTTGTCTGAAACAGGGATAATAACAACTAACTCTCAGGACTTTTGTGAGGATCTAGTTAAATCAGGGCTGCGTGCTGAGTCACTATTATCTCTAGTAGGACACTAGCACAGTTTGCTGTTTGTGCCTGGATCTACCCCATCCTGACACCAGCCTGGCCTTGCCCTGTATCCAGGCTTCTTCCCTGCTATGATCAAGATTGTGTACCGCTCAGTAGGTACCCTGGCCCTTTTGGCTTCCATGGAGTTCCTTCTTCCTATCCATCCATACCCATATAACTATTTACTGGTTTGTTTGTCAATATATCCATCCATCCACTTAAACATTATCTGCCCATTAACAATAATAAGAGTTTATTGAGTGCTATTATATGTTAGGCTGTAGGTTTAATGCTGCACATATGTAATCTCATTTAATCCTTACAACAGTCCAATGAGATAGGTATAATTAATCTGTCTCTATCGCACTGATGAGGAAAACGGAGCTCAGAACAATGAAATGACAGAGCTGGAAGGTTCAGAGCAGAGATTTAAATCCATATCTGTCTGACTCCAAAGCCAGTGCTTTTAACCACTGCATAATACCCAGCTACCTACCTACCTATCCACCCACCTCGGTAATGATTCAATAATCACTGACAAATGTCAACTGAGTACCAAAGATGGGCCTGCTACAGTATGGATGCCATGCAGTAATGAACAGACAGACACACTCTCTGCCCTCAGGGAGCTTAAGAACTAACTGTGGATAGAGACATTCAACAAACATCCCCAGCGTGGTCTTAGAACAAGGGAAGTACGTGGAACTATGGGAGTATATCATCTGGTCTGGGAGGAGAAATAAGTGACATTTAAGCAAAGGCTTGAAGAATGACTGGGAACCAGTCAAGCAATGATGGTGAAGTACTGTTTCTAGATAGAAAACAGCATGTTTGAAGGTACAGAGGGGAGAAAGCCTAAGTGAAGAACTGAAAAGGGTCCCGTATGGCTGGAGCAGAGAGTGAGGGGCAGAGCACTGAGAGCTGATGAAAGAGAGGCCAGATCCTGGAAGACTTTTCAACTATGTTAATGATTTTGGCTTATTATTATTATTTTTTAACATACAGTGAGAAGCCATTGAAGAATTTTAAGCAGGGAAGTGACATATCAGACTTGCATCTTTTTTAAAAAAAATTTATTTATTTTTGGCTGCGTTGGGTCTTTGTTGCTGCACGCGGGCTTTCTCTAGTTGTGGCGAGTGGGGGCTACTCTTTGTTGCGGTGTGCAGGCTTCTCATTGCCGTGGCTTCTCTTGTTGTGGAGCATAGGCTCTAGGTGCGTGGCTTCAGTAGTTGTGGCTCGCAGGCTCTAGAGCGCCGGCTCAGTAGTTGTGGCGCACGGGCTTAGTTGCTCCGCGGCACATGGGATCTTCCCGAACCAGGGCTCGAACCCGTGTCCCCTGCATTGGTAGGCAGATTCTTAACCACTGCGCCACCAGGGAAGTCCCAGACTTGCATCTTAAAAGGATCATTCTAACTGCAAAGCGGAGAATGGTCTAAGGGGACAAGATCAAGTGCAGGAAGGCCATCTAGGAGGTTATCTGACTAACTCAGGTGAGACATGAAGGTGACCTGCTCTAGTGAGATGATGTGGATGATGATGGAGATGAACAGAAGCGGGTGGATTGGACATGGGGGTTCAAGGACAGAGAGGAGTCAAGGATGACTCCAAGCTGCCTGACTTGAGCAACGGCTAGGTGTTAGACCATTTACTGACTTGTGGAACAGGAGGAAGAGCAGCAGGCTTGGTAAGGAAGAAAATGAGTTCAGTTTTGGATAAACTTACTTTGAGGAACTGTTAAGGCAACCCTGTGAAAATGCTGAGTAGGCACTATATGTGAGCCAGAGCTGGAATTAGAGAACTGGAGACGCTGACGAGATAAAGACTGACATTCACCACTGCATGTTCTGTGTCTAGAACAATGTCTCGCATATGGTAAATACTTAACAAAAGTTAAGAGTAGGTGAGATCACCTAGGGCCAGAGTGTACAGTAAGAAGAGGCTGGAACAGAACCCTGAGTAACTCCAACAGGTGGAGGAAGTTTAAGTCATTGAAGACTAAGAAGGAACAGCCAAGAAGAGGATGAAAACAAGGTGATGTCATCAAAGCCAAGAAGGGAAGAGTTTCAAGGAGGGGGGAGCATCATCGATAGGGTCGCATGCTGCTGAGAGGTTAAGAACACAAGGCATGAAAAGGGTCCCTTCCACCCATCATGTCCACAGCACACCCATCTACTCCAGCACATCCATCCAAGCCACCACTCTGCCCTCTCACTCATTCCCATCTTCCTTCTCTTCTCCCCAGAAAACCGTGATTGGTGCCTCTGCTGAGCGTGGGACATGAAGAGTTAACATGCTGACAGATGGCATTTTTTACCTTCAGTCAATATGAACAAGGCCCCAAGACTATGATTCCAAACATCTGGATTTCATCAATATGTGATCTGTCATCGTATATTGGCATTCCCCAGTCCCCGCGCCAGAGCAATGCGGCTGGTTTTATTAATACGTCAAATACATTATCCGTGTAATACACTTGTCTGGCTGGGGCCTCCCGCTGGGGCGGGGCGGTGGATTTGAATGTATGATGAATCAGTTTGCATTACATGTTCGTAAGTCATCATTTGTCAGGATTAATAGGCATCCCTGATCGAGGAGGTGGGGGTGGGGCAGGCAGAGGGGAGACGTGTATTTAGCTATGGCCCATCCTTATCCGCCAGTGCCCAGGGGTGCCCTGAACACAGCTGTGCACCCTCCTGCCCAGACCCCAGGGCAGTGGCTGGTGGTCTGGTGACATTTTTAGCAGTTCCAGAGTCACTTGGAACCAAATAGGCCTATCTGTCTCTGCTTTGGGCTTGCCAAGCAACCAAAAGGGATACGGCAGGGACCATTTGCACAGGCTGGCTAAATCTCACTCATCCTTTAAGACTCCGAATTCTTTCTTCCAGGGAGCCTTTCCCGACTCCTCCAGACTGCACTAGGTGCATCCCCTGCGTTTCCACAGCTTCTTGCGCTACCTCTGGTCACACGGTGTTATAATTGCCTATCAATGTGGCTGTTGCTCTCTTTAGACTGTAAATTTCTTGAGGTCAGGGAGTAACTTGTTTACTGCTATAGCCCCAGTGTCTAGCAGAGGGCATAGCCCAAAGTAAGAGGATAGTAGTAGTAAAAGTAGGAACCAAAAGATATTCCTTGAATGAATGAATAAGTGATCACTGACCTTGCTAAACCCCCAGAAGATGCAGATGCTAGCTGGGAGACGTTGAGGGGGTTTTCTCTGGCTCCTTGCCCCTACCTTGCCCCTGGTCTGGTCTGGGCTGGTCTGGTCATCTATCCTACTGTATATGCTCTTCTTCCCTTGCTCCTCTTCCTTGCATAAGGAGGACCCCCTCACACAGCACTGGCTCCCTGACACGTGACATATACACTCAGGTAGAATTCATAGGGGTGACATGTTCACGCCCACATGCCCTTGCCATCTTGCCTTCCCCTTCTACTCTGCTGGCAGAGACTCAGATAGGCATTGCCCATTCCACATGGCCTCCTGCCAGCTCCAGGTTCTTGTGAAACAGGAGCCGGGCTGGTGCCCTGACCCCTATTGTGATGAATGCTGTTTACTGTCTCTAGCAATAGAGGGGGCCTGGACTGAGCCAGACATGGCTCTTGGGTGGCCAATGGCAAACATCTGCAAGACAGCCAGGAGGAGGTCATCCTGTGGGTAGTCTAGGCTCACGCTTGGGCTCTAGCTGGAACCAAGGGCCCTGGGCCAAGGCATAATCAAGCCCACTGAGTCTTGGGCGTGGACCCTAAATGCTTGGCCCCATGAACATTTGCTCCAGCCAAGTGCACCAGCCAGACTGTTGAGAGGCTGGTGGGGCTTCAGGGGTCACAGTTATCTCACACCATTGACCTTGGCTGCCCCAAACACAACTGCAGCCTCTTTCCTCTTAGCTAAGTTCCCCTCCTCCCTTAGCTAATGACTTCCAGACAGTGCCCTGTGCTGGGCCAGGCCAGTGGTGGGTAGGGCAGATGGGCTTCCCAGAGTTCCCTGGGATTAGGCTTTATTATGAACTGCAGAAAAGGGCCCAGTTCAGGACAATATCCACATAGAGACATGCACACATATCCTCTCAAATGTCGGGACACACACACACACGTGTGGGCACTGGCACACACACGTGCTCAGACAAGTGTGGGTATTTGTTCCCATCTAGATGAACACATGTGAGCACACGGATATATGCAAGTGTAGACTGAGTACACCCGGACACTCTCCCCACACACTTCATTCTCCCCCAGTGTCTTCCTTGCTGTGGAGCCAAAATGCTAGGACTGGACTGTGTAAAGCAAATCCAAGTGTGCTTTACCCCCTGCTGGCTCTGACTATGGGCTTATAAAAATGAAGTGGGAACCTCCAGCAGCTGTGGGCAGTAAATCCTGAAGCGCCGAGGAGGGCAGCGTTACCTGCCTTCTAAGCTCATGGGGGGAAGTTGGGGCACTGATTACAAATGTCTGCGGGGCTGGGTGGGCAGTGGGCCAGCTTCTTGGCCTTGGGCACTGCCTGCTAGCCTAGCCCCGGACAGCTGTCTCCCACAGACCTCTGGGGTCCAGAGACCCAGAGCCCAGGGGGGTTGTGCAAGGACCAGGAGAGGAGGAGAGAGAAGTGGAGGGCTGGGGGTGTGCAAGGGCTGGGGTGGGCAAAGCGAGCAAGACAGCCACGTGCTGCTAAGGCTGAGGGGAGCCCTTGCATCTGGAGATCAATTAGCATCAATTACTGACTTCATTTAATTGTCGTCCAAGACGAACTTGTCATTTTTAGCTGAGAATTAATGGGAGACCTTCACCTCTCCCTGGCACCAGCCGCGGAGTCAACAGCGGTCACCTCAGCCCGCTAGGAGCCCTGAATCCTGCTTGGGGATGGGGCCAGGCAGGGGCAGGCAGCTAGCGGGGCTTCTGCTCTCTGGGCAAGCTCTGGCCTGCCCCAGGCCCAGCCAGCCTGGCCCACTGTAGCCCAGGGCCAAGGTGGGGGCTGTGAGTCCTGCGGAGCAGTTCTTTGTAGCCTCTGGCTTCAGCCAGAAATTAATTTGCTGGGCTGAGCATGTTTACCTTTTCCCAGCAAAGCCGAGACAGTAAACAGCGGACCGGCGGCTGAAATTGAATTGATAACTGCATCAACGTGCCAGATAACGCCTAAAATAATACACCGATAAGGAAATTCGATTTGATTTGCTGCTGCGCATCAGATTGGCCCCATCTGTAGCTGCCTGTAATCATTTTCAATTGCGTTGGGAAGCCTTATTTGTCCTTAAATATTTCTGTCATTTTTCATTGCTGGCGACAGATCCTTGGGCAGGTGGCAGGGGTGCGCTGCCTCTGTGGGCGCGGGGCAGCGGCCCGAGGAGGAGGAGGGGCGGCGGGCACTTGTGGGGAAGGAGGCAGGGAGCAGGCAGCCGGGCGGTGACAGCTGTTCCTCCAATCAATCACGCTGTCGACAGGGAGGGACGACTGGCCGGCAGAAATTGAGTTTGCCTCACAGGGGACGATTGAGCAAATTAATAGCCCATTAGCCAAGCAGTGACCTGAGAAATGAAGGTGCAGGGGTTCTTGCTCACTCAGGCCGGCTGGGGTGGGGCAGGGCAGGAAGAGGGTTTGGGGAGGAGAGAACTGGGGAGGAGGTGTGGGAAGAGGAGGGAGGGCCGTGAGGGTGGGATGGGGAACATGCATGTGGGAGGTGGGCTGGGGAGTAGATGGTACAGGAGGAGTGATGTCAAGTGGGGGAGGTGGGCTAGAGATGCAGACAGTCCTAGGAGAGATGCTGGGAAAGGAGGGGGTGGAGGGGGCTCTTGACCATCTTCCCATCACGCCCTCTGGGACTGAATGCCATGCCAATAAAATCCTCTCCATCCTCGCTCCCTGGATACTCCCTTTACTTCCTCTCTTCACTTTCCCGGAAACCTGGTATATTCCCCAGAGACACCGCTTCCCGGCAGTCCTCTCCAGTGCTGGCTGTTTTTCTTCCAACTCCAGGTTCCTCAGGCCAGGAGGTGGGGTCAGTGTCTTCCTTAGTGCTCACTGCCGCTTTCAGACCACTGCTTCTCCACTCATTGGGCTCTGAGCGCAAGTACCACGCTGCATCCCTCATCACTGTTACCCCCCTTCTCCACATCTGCCATGGACTTTGACACTCACCTGTCACCCCGAGCCCTGTCACTGCCCTGACCTCCTCAGCTCCTGTTATTTTGTCCTGTATTCCACTTCCCCCGGAGAACCTTGTCAACAACCTAAACTGCTCTGTAAAAGAACACCCTCTCCCCCGGCCCTCTCATGTCCTTGTACCCATCACACTTGCTTCTCTCTCTCTACCCTCCTCCCACCTCCTGAGACCACTCACCCATGGATTCTAGCCTGGACCCCAGGGCGCATCACTGCAACACCCTCTTGTCAACATATTCAACCTCTTTACTTCCTTTGCCTTCTCTACAACCCAGCTATTCTCCTTTTTGTCTCAGACACACAGGCGACTCAGCGCAGCTGGGGAAAATCACAAAGCCACGCAGAGATGTGCCAATAAGAATTCATAGTTTCCAATCTCAGCACTACTAAGCAACCCTCTTCCGTGCCCTTGGTCAGCCCTGTCTCCCCTTCCCGCAGAGACAATCCAATAATATTTTACTGTCTCGAGTCCCCCTCCCCATCTTCTGTCCCTCTCTCTCTTTCTAGGTGGCGTCACTGCCTACTTCGCTCGGAAATTTGAAGTCCTTAGGCACAAATTCCCTCAACTTCCAGACCCAAACTCACTTCCTTGTTTCCTCTTCCAGTTTCAGGGCAAGAGGTTTTCACCGTCCTGTTTTAGCTTAATCCCTTCTCCTGGACTCAGAATCCCATTCCTGCCCACATTCCTCGGGAAGCTGTCCTGTTCCCCCCTCTCTCCTGCGTCCTCCCCTTTCCCTCCTCATGCTTCCCTCCATCAGCATATACATCCTGGAGTCTCCCCCGTTACAACAGTACCAACAATGCATCCCTCTCTTTCTTATGGCATTAGCATCGCGTAGCTAATGCCCTTTCCTTCTACTTCCCTTTTCACCCAAGCTGCTCCAAGGAGTCTTGCTTGCTGTCCAAACTCCTTTATCTCCCAAGCACTTATAAACTCACTGCAGTCTGATTTTCATCCCCCTCACCCTACTCTCAATCAATCTGCTCTCAGTCAGATCCTTGATGGTCATCATTTGCCAAATATGATGGAACTGCAGCTATATTCATTTATTAATTCGATAAATATGTATTGGGTGTTTTCCATGTGTGAGGCACTACACCAAGGTCTAAAGATACCACGAAATCTATGTCCTTATGGAGCCTGCAAAGCAGTGAGGAAGCATGCAATAAAATAATTTTACAAATAATTGTAACGTTGCAGTTGTGTCAAAGAGAGGTGAACAGGGTTATGGGAGCCTATAATATGGAGATCTGCCCTGCTCAGAGGAATCCAGAAAGGCTTCACTGAGGAAGAGACGCAAGATGAGATGTGCTGGATAAGTAGGAGTTGAATAGTTGAGGAGGAAGGGAAGTGATAACATTGATCAAATGCTTACCGTGTGCCAGGCATTGTGCCATTCCTCACCACCCCCTTCATTTTATAAATGAGAACACAGAGGCATAAGAAGTTCTGTAACTTGCCACGGTTACCCGGTAAGTGGTGTTGCCGGACTTTCCACCCAGGCAGTGCTATAATGGAACCCATGCTCTCAACCACTCTCCTTCCTCTGATGTCAGCTATCATCCTCGCCATCATCCACTCCCCTCTCTGCACACTCTCAGCGTGATCTCTACTCTGGTTTCATTTCCTCAACTTGTACCTCCAGTCCTGAATCCTGTGTATCACTGTACACCAGATTCTCTACGTGGATGTCCCACAGGCTCTTCAAGCTCAACGTGCCTGAAACAAGACTTACCATCCTCTAGACCTGCCCTCCTCCTGCTTTTCAATTTCAGTGGCTGGCACCAGCACCCACAGAATTCCCTAAATCAGCAATCCGGACTCTTACTCTCGACTCAGGCCCCTACATGCAGGAAATCAACATCGTAGCTGTTTTTACCTCCTAAGTACCCCAGAACCCTCCTCTTTTCTGCAGTGCCCTCGTTCAGGCATCATCATCTCCAGTCTTTACTCTTAAGTTTCCTAATGCATCTCTCTCCCCTCTAATCCATTTCTATCTCTACAGCTAGAAGGATATTCCAAAAACACAAATCGGATCCTATCATTCAGCTCCTTAAGACCCTTCCTTGGCTCCCAAAGCCCACAGCAGAAATCCTGAACTCCTTATCAGACAGTCTCTCTCCAGTCTCATATCCCTTCCAGCAATGCTGTGTGCTATGTATGGCCGGACAAGACCTAGCTGTTCACCTATAATTCTCACTGCCAATAGTGCCCATGACATCCATCTCTCCATGGGCAACTTGTAACTCCTATTTTTTCTTTAAGACCACACTCAGACAATACTTCCTCTCTGAAGCTTTCCCCGATAGGGAATTCCTCTTTTTCATGTTATATTTCTTATATGTCTACACCTCGATTACTGCACACATCGGATAATACTGCAGTGATTTCTTTATCCATCTGTCTCTCCTGGTAGACTCTGAGCTCCTTGAGGGCAGGGAAATTATCTGACCCATCCTGGTACACCCAGGACCCTGGAGGAGGTCTGGCACAGAGTGGTAGTGATTGTTGAATGATTCAGTGACCCCGTTAATGCGAGGAGGACTTAAAGGGACAGAAGGGGAATGTCCGGAAGGGGAGGGAAAGATGGGGTGGGTGGGGGTGAGAGAGGTGGGAAGAGGGGAAGGAAGGCAATTGAGGTGATGCTGAAAATTCCTTTTGCTTAAATGAAGCCTGGCTTTCAGGGTCAATGAGAGGCAGAGGCCGCAAGGGTTTCAAAAGGCAGAGGCTCTCAAAAGACAGAAGCTCCATAACTGCTGCCCCAGAAAAATACCAAGTGTTCATAGACTTGGTGGGAAGAGAGTGGGCAGTGGCCGCCAGACAGTAAAATCCCACGTCTGGAAACACTGACAGACAGACATACCCACCAGGACAGGCAGATACCCACGTGCTCAGGGAGGGTCCCCAGCAGCCTCCCCTGCAGCAGGGCCCTCTGTGGCCTCTGTGCTGGCCTGCCACCCCACCTGGAACCCCTGGTTGCTCTTTCTCAGCAATTTCCCTACCCGGGAAAGCTCTAAGGGTTTCAATTACTGGCGCGTGGGATTTAGTGCCCTGGGCTTCTCTGACTGGAGATTTATTTGAAGGTTTAGTGTCGTGGAGAATTCACGTCTTCACTCCCAGGAGCCCAGCTTCCGTCCTGAGCCCCTAAATCAGGAACCAAGATGGGCTATTGTCACTTACCGCATTAGCCTCGTTAGCGGACCAGGAGGGGTGATTAATAGCAAGGCACACACAGCCATCCTGCTCGCCGGCTCTGCCGCTGCGCCTGACCTGGGGAGGGGGTGGGGAGAGGCTGAGCCCGCTCCAGGATAAGTAAGGAGACAGGGCTAGAGCCCCCGCCCCTGCCAGGCAGGGCAGTCCCTGTGGCCCTTCCAGATCTGGGGACAGTTCAAAGATTAGCAAACCTAGCCAGAGACAGCCCAGCTGGAGGCCTCTGGGCCTGACTCGTGGAGGGGGCAAGAGAGTGGGTGTGTGCGGGAAGGCGGGAGGAAAGGGTGGGTGTGTTTATTTCAATTCCCAAGTGCTCTTTGAGTGCTTACTTACTACGGAGGCCAGTGTGCATGGGACACAAGGGCACACGGAGAGAGGGAAGTATGGGGGGAGGGGTGAATGAGGGAGGTTTCTATGAGAGAGAGAGAGAGAGGGAGAGAGAGAGAGAGGTGTATCTCTGTGATGAGGCAGAGAGGAATACATGTGGGAGAGGAGTGCATATATAAGGAGAGAGATGGTGGGAGAGAGAAGAGTGGTTGTGTGTTTTCTCTTTTTTCCTTTGTCTCTGCAAATTCTTCCCTCCATAATCCTTTTCCCCCAAACTTTTTGGAGTCAGGCTAACCTGGGTTTGGTTTTCAGTTTTGGGTACTTCATGCATTTATTTATCTGTTCATTTACCAAGTTGTTACTGAGCATCTACTGGCTTTTACCTTTCTGTGCCTCATTCTTCTTACCTGTAACACGGAGATTAATAGGGTGGTTATGATAACTCAGTGATGTAATTTATTAAAAAGTCTTGTGAGCGCACAGAATCAGGAGCCAGATGTGCCCTGGCACCAAGGGGGGCGTCAGGACCAGAGGGGGGGGGTCAGGACCAGAGCGGGGGGTCAGGAAATGGTAGTTAAAGAGCTAGGGCTCCCCTGCCAATCCTCTCTCCCTCTCCTCTTTCCATCTCTCTTCTCTCTCTCCATCACCCTCTCTCAATCACAGCTGAGCCATAGTATTAATTATTAGAACCAATTGACTGTTTAGACTCTGATGTTTTAACTAATCACCACTAATGCAGACACTGGTGGGCAATCACAATCACTTGGTTCTCAGGCAAACCTCTCTTCAGAGCTGAGAGCAGACTAGAGGGGCATCCAGCGATAACTGAGATTTGGGGATGATGGGAGGGGGGATGACTGCTGCCCAGAAGGAGGCCCCTCTCTCGATCCTGGTGGCCCTGGCCCAGCAGCCTGGCACCCAGGGGCCCCTCTGGACCAGCCCGGTCCCCTGGGGCGAGTCCTTTGAGCCCTGTCCTTGAGGTGGGCGGCTTCCTTCCCCATCCTCTTACTCCTCTGCCCTTTGGCCTCAGCCTCCTGCTTTAACTTGGAATTCTGTCGTGGGAGTCTCCTCCAGCAGCCACCACCCTGGACCAGAAATAGTCCAGCAACTCCCCTTCCCTGAGCTGCTTTTCAATTGTTGTAGCTCCTAAAAGCCTGCTTCCAGGAAGAGTTGTTTAGACAAAGGTTCACGTCCCACTGGGGCATCTGCTGGATGCTGATTGGGATGGGAGGCTGCACCCTGTCCATTTTGGCTGAGGACCTAAGAGAAGAGTGCAGACATGCGCTCTGTGCTGTTGAGTGTGGAGAGAACGCCAGGGCTGGGATGTGACCTGAGTTCCATGTGCCGGAGGACACCTGCTCACCTGTCCTGCCTTCTTCACACGGAGACCCCAGAGCCTCAGCCTGCACATAGCCCTGCTCCACCCTGAGGCCCTGGCCCATCCTACACCTGCTCCAGCATTGCTGGGGAAGCCAGACCCCCAGAACTCCGGAATGCCAGCTTCAGGGTGGAGGCCAGGCAGAGCAGGACCATAGGGTCCAGATGTCCTGGAGGGGGCAGCCTAGATGCCCGTGGCCAGTAGGTGTCGCTGTGGCTCCAGCACTGGGAGGGGTTGTCAGGCAGGGGGCCCTGGAGCAGGCTGAGGTGCTGGGTGTCCTTTGGCCTCTCCCACCCCTACCTCGGGCCTTCCTGCTAGGAAAGCTTCCCCAGTGCTTCTCAAACTGGAAATGTCTGTGGAACACTTGGGAGTTCATGTTAAAATGTAAATTCTCATTCCATAGCTCTGGAGCCCATCCCAGGGTTTTGCATTTCTACAGAGCTCCTGGGTGAAGCTGATGCTGCTGGTCTGTGGCCCACCCTCTGAGGACCGAGATCCTAACCTCTATGGCTCCCTAGTCGGGGGACACTGACTCTGCTCCCTTCCAAAGCCAACGCTCACCCTCACTCCTATTTCCTCAGTAAAGCTCCCAGAGCAGAGGCCAAGGGTAACTATTAGGGTCTCTTTTTTTGGAGATGGGCTCAGCTGGATTGCATGAAGCAGGCAGTTTCTAGGGAAACCCTGAAGCAAAACCTAACCCCAGCCCTCTGAGTCAACTCAGCCCTACCTCCTAGCTCAAATCCTAAACTTCAATCTAAACTTGAATCAATCCTAATTCCCCCTAATAATCCCAGCTACCACCGTCAGAGCTATATCTCGATGCCAACCTCAGCCCAGTTCTCGTGCCCCCTTAAGTCCAGCTTGCGCTACTCGTTGCTTCAGTTCTATCCCAAGACTGAATGTCCTCTCTGATAACATCCAGGTCCTCTGCTATCCTTTCTTCTAGATACCAGCCTGAGCCAGGACAGGGGGGCAGTAGGATCGGTGGACATATGCCTCCAACAAGCTCATCCAGACCTCAGCAATGTTCAGGCATTTGCCCCCAAGCAGAGAGAAAACGCAATTCCGCAGTCCAGTTGAGAACAGACATCCCACACTCTTCCTGGAAGGCCCCTTGCTGTTGGGGAAACATGTCTTACCCCATGTTTTCTGTTCTAAGGGCTCCATTTCCTGGATGTGGGGTAGGTGGGGAGGAAGTATGTACACTAGCCCAACCCTGATTGCAGGTGAACAGGGAGGATGTGTGTACGTGTGTGTGAGTGTGTGGGGTGAAGTGAAGAGAACGGTGAGTGGTGGGGTAGGGCAGGCAAAGCACTCACCGGGGCTTCTCACCTAAATCAAGTTTTCTCTAAGGAGACTTCTTCTTTCCCAGCCCCATCTACTCTCCAGCCCTCCTGGGCAAGCAGAGGCTGATTCTTGCAGGGGTGATAGTTATATGACCTGGACTATAAGGATTTACCCCTTCCAAGTCTCACATGCTGTGATTTCTTAAGTAGGAATGCAGTTTTCAATAGGAGCCATCTGGCCTTGCCCTGGCGGGCTATCCACTGTGACCCACTCCCCAAGTCTGGAGTAGAGGAGGTGGGTCCAATCAGAGAAGAACCATCTCTCACACTGAGGCATCGTGTAATAAAAAAAATACTCCTGCAGGTACCAAAAAAAGCCCCCCCCCGCCAACTTACAAATATCTCTATTTAGGAAAATGGTCTCTGCATTTATAAAGTACTTCTACATTTACAAAATATCTCTATAGTTTCATAAGTCACTTTCTCATCAATCGTTTACATAAAAAAGATCCTTTGAATACCTTGGGAAAGTTACTTAACTTCCCTGTACCTTAATTTTCTCATCTGTAAAATGGAAAGACTAAAAGTACTTATTTCACAAGGCTACGCTTAAGTAATTCGAATAGTGCCTGGCACATATAAGCCCTCTTTGTCAAGTGTTTGCTATTATTATTATTAATATCCTGGGATATTAAGCACCTTAGATAGGGACAGTTTCTTTAGATAGGGAAAGGTACTTGTCTGTTGCTAGTAAGCTTAAAAGTGAAACTTTTGGCTCCTAGAGTCCAGTGCTGTGTTCTGTCGACTACACTAAAAACATCTGGCCAAAGTAATCCGTATCAGGAAGCAAAGACTGACTGGGTAGGACTGTAGGTACAACGGTCTCCTGCCCACTGCTAAGTCTAGTGCATGCGAGGGAACAGGCGGGGGGCGGGGTGGGTCTCGTCTCCCTTTGTTGAATTGTGGGAATTAATGGGGGTCTGTGTAGGGGGAGGAGAACTGGGTAGCCTCTGTTCCTGGATCTGTTCTGTGGGTGCCTACTGGGCTTCCATGACCCAGAGGAGACACTGACCACGGCACCTCTGGACCCAGTGCCCCCACCAGAAACATCTCCTCTCCCCTCAAGCTTGTGGCCTCCTCATCTCTTTCCACATTGGCATCCCCTCCACCTCCACTCTCTGCTTTCTGTCCTGGTCGCTCAGTCGTAGGCAGAATCCCGGGGCCAGGGCTGAGCTGAAGGTAGGGAGTGGGAGTTAGGGAAGAGCCTGGGAAGGTGACACATGAGTTCTGGGGTCAGACAGACCTGGTCTTGAAACCCAACTTTGCACTAGTAGCCATGTACCCTTTGGTACCTTGATCTAGCTGAGTCTTCATTTCCTCATCCCTAGAGACTGAGGATGATAATACTGGCACCCAGGTTGTTTTACCAAGTGAATGAGAAGAGTGTGCAGAACCTGAAGCTCAGAGACTTGCACAGAGTAGGTCTTGGCATGTCTTCCTGACCTGCTGGGGAGCATCTGTGGGCCTGGGAGTGCAGGGGGACCAGGAGCCTTGGGAGGCTCTGCCCAGAGGCTCTAGAGCCCCTCCTTCCGGGCGGGCCTAGCCCTCCCCCAGGCATAGCGGTCAGCGGTCATCAGGACAACACGGGCCAGTGTCATGAGGAAGGCAGCTGCGTGGGGGGTTGGGTTGGAGGTTATGTGCAAAAAGGGCCAGAGACAGCGGGGCAGCCGGGAGGCCTGGCCAGGCACAGCCTGGTACCAGCTGCGCCACGGGCCTCTGAGCCCAGCCTCAACCAGCAGGCCCTGGCTGAACGCCACGGCCCCAGGCTCCCATGTCCTAGTTCTCAGTTCTAATTGTGGAGCGGGGCTGAGGGAGGATCTGGGTGAAGACTACCATGGCTCAGGCTGGAATGCTCAAGGGAGACTCTGCCCTCTCTCCTTCTGTCCATTGGTCTGTCCCTTCCTTTCTCTTTCTCTCATTTTTATCACGAGCAGTTCCAAACTTAGTCCCGGAACACCCTCAAAGTTTGGGAGCCAGTGCTCTGGGGGTTGTGGAGAGAAGTGCAGCCTAGGCTCCAAAGCTCTCAGGCTGGGCACAGCAGATGCCACTACGAGACTGAAGTGAGAAGGGCTAAGGGGGACAGTGAGGTCGCAACGCACAGGAGCGGACGGCTTCCTGGAGGAGGGGGTGCCGGAAGTCTGGAGTGTAGGATGGCAAGAGAAGGAAGGGTGGAGCCATGACCAAGACAGAGGCTGAGAGATGGCCCAGCAGGGCCAGTGTGTGGCTGGAATAGAAGGAGGATGGAGGGAATACTGGAGTCTGGGAGATAAAGTCTGCTGGGGGCTCCTCTGGTCCTTTGTTCTGTAGGTATCAGGGGCCCAGGGTGCGCTGTGAGGCAGGGATAACACGGCCTTGGCATGTCAGAGCCAGGAGGACTTATAGACCCCCTCCATGTTATTGAGCCCTCTCAGCGTTTAGACAGGGAACTGAGCTTGGTGACTAGAACAGCCCTTTGTGGAAGGGCATGTCTTGACCATGTCTGTAACCACACCCTAAAAGCCGGTCCTGGCCCAGCACAAAGCGGCCTGAGCCTTGTGCTTGGTGAGGGAGCTGGGATTATTTCACTGAGCGGGGAACCCAGACTCAGAGGAGTCAAGCGAGATACGGGAAGTCCCACCGCCAGCACATCATGGTGCAGGGACCTGAAGGGCCCGGTTCCTCAGCAAGGCCTGCGGGGCGCTCCCGTGGAGACCACTGCGTGCCCAGCCAGCCGCCTGCCTCACCGCTTCTCGCCCTGACACCGATGCTCTCATCACACAGAGTTCCTTTGGTTTCTCAACCGGGCCATTTCCTCTCACGTTTGGGCTTTACACTTTGTTTCCTCTGCCTGGAACCCCTCCTTTCAGAGCTCAGCTTCAAGGTGAGCTCCTCTAGAATTGGTACCCTCTGGACCTTTGGGTTCTGTGTCCCCATAGCCTCCCAGCCTCACCTGTCACACTGTAATTATGCATTACTTCTCTATTTTCTCAGCAGGCCTGGCGCAGTGGATGATGTCAAACGAGAGAATGAGTGGAGGGGTGGCTAACGTCTGCCCCGACCTTCCTATTCTCTGCCTCTGGTGTCAGCAGTATCCCTCCCCACGGACCCCTGAGCTAGCAGCCCTGGGAGAGCGGCTAGGCTCCAAGGACAGCGATGGTGCTGATACGGTCCTGGGCCTGCTGGGAGCGAGCATTCCGGAGGGGGCTGGTGGAGAAAGCAGAGACTCACTTGAGCTCAAGTTCAATGCAAGACCTATCCTAGAGCAGGTAGTCCTCAGGGCCACGGTGGAAGGCCCCATTGGGTGGGGAAAGCCCCAACCTAAAGGCTGGGAAGGGGTTATTGACAGGAAGGCCCCAAAGGATAGGGAATACCCAGCTTCATGGAGAGCAGAGGACTGTAAGTCTGGGAGCAGGGGGACAGGTGAGCAACGACGGACAGAGGAAGGCATTCAGCCCCCTAGCTAGACTCCTTGTCCAGCAGGGCCTAGGCTGCCCACCCTACCACGGGGATCATGTTGGTGATTGTCCGAGGAGTCTGGCCCTTCTGACATGAAGAGTGGATGAGCTGGGATGTTATAAACCATGCCTGAGAGTGCTAGCACCAGGTGCCTGCTCCCCAGCTTGGGGCTTCCCACAGGAAATGCATTTTCCGAGGACCATGCCCCACTGGAGGGGCCAGCACCCTCACGGTCACAGAGCCACACACATCGGCCCCATTGTGCCTTGTCCATCCTGGTCATACCTCTGTCCTCATACCTGGCTTTGCCTTGGGCCCATGACCTTCACCTGTTTCTCCTCCCGCACTTTGCCTCTTAACTTGTACCAGGGCTCACAGCCTGCACACTTATCCTTGAAGCCTTAACTTAAACCAACTGATTGTCTGCACCCCTTTTCCCTGCACCGTGCCACCACCAGACCGGGAGCTCCCTGAGGGCAGTGGTCTGATCTTAGAATCATCTTGTTCTTTCTGGTTCCCAGTGTAGATGTTGTTTTTAATATATATTAAATTTAACTATTGGGAGAGACGGAGAAGTGTAAGACATGGGGATGAGGATTTTGACTTTTTTAAACCTGTTTTGCAACACGTAAAGAGGAGACAGTAATCCTGTCGCCTGTGACACTTGAGAAACGTAAGTGAGATTAAGGTTGACGTTACTACACGTTTAGGAGGTGGATACTCTGCTTATCTCTGTTTCACAGATAATCACACTGGGGCTCAGAAAAGCTTATGACTTGTCCAAGGTCACACAGCAGTGAAGTGGAGGGGCTGGGATTCAAATGAATGCTCCCCCCACTGTACCACTCTCTCTAGCTTCCTGGGGCATGTGAGGTTCCGTTGGAGGTCGGGATGTGTAAGTCATGTCAGGGAGTCAGGAAAGGCTTCTTTCCTGGGTTTAGAGTTCAACCTGAAGCACCCAGCCCGGCAGAGTGAGTCAGAACGGAGAAATAGTGGGAAGAGGCATGCCTGAAGCCAGGGGACTCTTCAGGGAGAAGATGTGGCCTTGTCCTCTCCTTATACATTCTGGGAGAGGAGGTGGCCTCGGGCACCAGAAAGGCAGTGTGAGGGCTGGTAGAGAAGTGCATGGTGGTGAGGGAGGCCTGAGGTCACAGGGTCTGAAGGTGGGGGAGCCATGGGAGATGGCTGGCAAAGGTGACTCCGTCCTGCCCCCGTACTCTTCACACCCTGGTCCCCCAGGCAGGGATGGGGATTGGCCACCTGCCACCCTCCTCACACCTGGGCTGGGGCCCAGCCCCTAGGCAGCCCTAGGCTCCAGACACCTCTGCCCCGGCCCAGCAGCAGGCCCAGCTGGCTCACCTTCTCAATCAATACTGCGCTCTTAATGGGCCCAGCCACCAGCACCAACCGGGGGTATTAAATGTTAATTATATCTATTTGGATTTGAAAAATTTTATTACTCCAGTTAATTATGGCTGGAGTCATAAAAAGGTTTCAGAGTGAAAGGGCTGCCTTATTGGGGCCACTTTCCCCAAGACAGATTGGAAAGGAAAAGAAGAAATAAAAGCATCTGGCTCAAAGGGCCGGGCACTCCATATCCACCAGGCTGGGAATCCTGGGCTCAGGACCCGCATCCTCCAACTTCAGGTGAGCCTGAAGTGCGGCTCACCGCCCACAGTGCAAGGGCCCGGAATACTGGAGAGGCCAGTCCTGGGAGGGCAGGGCCGCGGCCCCAGCCTCAGTGTGAGCGGTGCTGTCAGCAGAGAAGGGTACCCTGCCAGTGGAGGCTGCAGGGAAACTGCAACCCTGCTGAGAACAGCCAGGCTCTTTGCAATCTGGGATTGCAGGATATGCCCAGGGCTCCTCTCCAAGTGGTCCTAATGCTGGGAACTCCTCCAGCCCAGCACCCCACCCTGGCCTGGCCCCACCCAGCTCAGTCTGATTGCTTCCTGCTGGGCCGCTTATGATTCACGGGCCTGACCTTGGGCTATAAAGTGTTCACTCCAGTGGGCACAGAGGCGGGATTTACAGCCCTGGGGTCAGCTGTAGGCAATGACACACACAATAGCTGACTCACAAGGGTGCCCCATTCCCGGCCCACACATAACTCTCTCTTGCACACACAGGTATACACACACACACACACACACACACACACACACACACACACACACATCTTGACAGAGACAGGAATGCCCATGCATGCCTAGGAGCTATCTGCCTCACGCATCCGGTAATGGGAGTTCCATTTGTGGAACAAGTGCTGTGTATAAGGTGCTTCGCAAGCATTTGTCTAAGCCTTAATGCTGATCCTGTAAGGTGGAAGCTACTGTCACTCATTTTATAGAAAAGGAAGCAAGCTAAGGCTCAGGCAGGTTAAGTGATTTGAGCACATGTGCCCTACAGGAGAAGCAGCTCTACAGAGAGCCCCACACCCTAACTGTTAGCCAGGGAAATAGTAATTCCACGGGACAGCTGGGCTGCAGCACCCTGGAGGGGGTCAGAGAGGCCAGACCACCCTCTCTCCCTCTACCCCATCCGAGGAGCTGGAGGCTGGTTCAGAGGGAGAGACAATCCTCCAGAGGCTTACTTGGCCCCTCTTCACCCTGCAAGGTGGTAGAAGGGGGAATAAAAACCAGGAGAGGAATGCCTTAAGCCAGAAATGAGATTGGAATTTCAAATTGCATAAACTTTTAAAAAGCAGAAGTAATTGGGAATTAGCAGGGGAATTTGCCCATACTGTTCAGGTTTCAACTACCATCCAAGAAAGGGTATTTGACGAGGTATAGCTGGTAAAGATTGGAGGGGGTAAAGATTTCAATTTGTACCTCTCAAGTTGAGCTACTCAAGGAACTGTTTTTATAATCATTGTTGTCACTATTACTCTGTTGCTGAGATGACCACGTAAAAGGAGTGCCCCCACTCTTCTCTTCAACTCAAATGCCATTTCCCTCTACTTGGTTCCTTCCATCTACCAGGACTCAGAATCTCTGCCTTTCCTCCAAAACCAGTGCCTACTGTCCTCTAGAGCCGTTCCCACTGTCCCCAGAGGGGCTTCACCCTCACATCTACTCGTCTCTGACTCTTGGGTCTTGCCCTTAGGTTAGTCCTTTCTCTTTCCCTTTCAAACGTGTGTGTAACTTCTCTCTTAAAATGGCCAGCCCAGGCTTCCCTGGTGGTGCAGTGGTTGAGAGTCCGCCTGCTGATGCAGGGGACATGGGTTCGTGCCCCGGTCCGGGAAGATCCCACATGCCGCGGAGCGGCTGCGCCTGTGAGCCATGGCCGCTGAGCCTGCGCGTCCGGAGCGTGTGCTCCGCGACGGGAGAGGCCGCAACAGTGAGAGGCCCGTGTACTGCAAAAAAAAAAAAAAAAAAAAAAAAAAAAGCCAGCCCTTCCCTTGATCTTGCTGCTCCCTGTCCCTCCCTCCCTTCCTAATCTTCTTCCGGCTTCTCATCTGCCTCCTGGAATAAGGGACCTCATGGCCTCCTTCTCACAGCATCTGTGGCTTTCCCTCAAGCCTCCTGCTCTGCCACCTATCCTCTTCCTCTCCCTCCCTCCTCTTCAGTGCACCTGACTCCCATACTTTGTCGCCCCTTCCCAGTTCCTCCATAACTCTTGTGCTCTCTGCTCTTGGAGAATCTCTCTTCTTACCCTCGAGGACTTCAGCTTCCCCTCCCAAACCTGCCTCTAATTAGATGTCTGTCCAGAACTCCATCTGAATTGTCAACTGCCCAAAGGACATATTCATGATGGAAATAATTATCTTCTCTTCAAAATGGCTCCGTATCCTCCACTTCTTTTCTATCTGTTAAATAACTGTTGTTGGGCTTCCTGGTGGTGCAGTGGTTAAGAACCCTCCTGCCAATGCAGGGGACATGGGTTCGAGCCCTGGTCCAGGAAGATCCCATATGCCGCGGAGCAACTAAGCCTGTGTGCCACAACTACCGAGCCTGCGCTCTAGAGTCCGTGAGCCACAACTACTGAGCCCTCGTGCCGCAATTACTGAAGCCTGCGCGCCACAACCACTGAAGCCTGCGCACCTAGAGCCTGTGCTCCGCAACAAGAGAAGCCACTGCAATGAGAAGCCTGCGCACCGCAACAAAGAGTAGCCCCCGCTCGCCGCAACTAGAGAAAGCCCGCGCGCAGCAACAAAGACCCAGTGCAGCCAAAAATAAATAAATAAATAAATAAATAATTAAAAAAAAACCCAAACTATTGTTCTGGTCCCCTAGCCTCCCCAAACACAGAACAAACCGATTAAATGAACACATTGAGCAAAGATTTTCCAGGTAACTACCATGGGCCAAGCCCAAATAGCCCAGGGTGGTGGGAGTGAGGGGGAGGCAGGAAAAATAGGGAGGTAGCTGATGCCACCGAGAGTGAAGGCTCTGGAATCAGGTAGATTTGGGTCCAAAGCCTGGCCCGACCACTTGCCAGCTGTGTGCTATGAGGTGAATTATGTAACGTGAATGTAGCTAGAGCACTTGCTATGAGCCTCCATAATTCACTTCACCCTTACAACCATCTTCACAACGATACTATGATCATTCCATTTTAGAGGTCAGAAAGCCAGGCTCAGAGAGGTTAAGGAACTTGCCCAGTATGAACCCAGGTGGGCTGGCAGCCTGTGCTTATGCTGAATTTAACCTCTCAGGTTCTCAGTTTTGTTCTTTTTTGCTTACTGTTGTGTCACCAGCATCTAGGAACCCATTAAGTATCTGTTGGGTGAAAGAATACAAATAAAGGAGTAAAATACACTTCTTGGACTTGACAGTATATTGTATTTGAGTAGTCTCTGGATCTTGGCAAGAGCAGGGTCAGGGAGCAGCAGGGACATGCGTGAAGCTGCAGGGGTTTAAGGAATCAAAGGGAGGGAAAGAGTGGACAAGCCATTCAAGAACCAGAAGGAAGGAGCGAGAGTGGCACAGGGTTGTTTTGCGTAATGACTATTGTGTGTTTCTTTTCAGTGTTTGGAAGACAGTTGGGGCTCCAGAGAGAGGAGCTTTGCTGGAGCTAGGCCTCAGAGGGGACATGAGGAAATGGGACCCCAAGCACCAGGAGAGGGAACAGTTCCTGCCCACGGGGGACATTAATCTGTTGGAGGGAGAGATGGGTTAAACGGACAGAGGCAGCCTTACTACGGAACAGCTGAGCTAGAGGAAGCCTCAGGGGCTGGGGAGCCAGGAGAAGGGAGATGCCTCCGTACGGCCATCTTTGCTGGTAGCCAGGTGGCCTAGAGAGCAGGTAGGTACCTGAGCTTTTTTCTTCTGCTTTTCCCCAGGATGCCTAGAGCCAGCTCTAGAGAGAGGGGCTTGGGTGGCTGGATTAGAAGTGGCTACTTCTGGCTGTGTCAAGACAAGCCTGCAGGGAGACTTACACCTGAGCCCCAAATCCCAGTCGTGCTGGTACCAGCAAACTACTAAGGGACAGTAGCAGTCTCTGCTGGGGGAGCCAACTTCTGTTTCCAGAGTTGGAGGCAGCTAGGCTTTCTCAAGTGAAGCTATAAAAGAGGAAAATCAACATCCCAATGATCTTGTTTATGGTGCTAAGTAAGCTGTACAGCTTAATCCCTTCGAGGTTAATGAATTTACAACTTGCTTTGGAATTTGACAAGGGCCGTAAAAGAGGAATGACGCTCTGGGCAGCTCCTGCCCTAGCGGCTGCGTAGGGTTAGACTAGCCTGGCCTGGCCGGCCCTGGTGAAGGAGGGGAGAAGATTTCAGTGGTGGGTTCATGGCCAATTGTCTGCGCTCTGAACTGAATGGGCTAAGGGAGGGACCATCCATGAGCCAAAGGATACTTTCTGTAAGCCTGGGGCAGGCGGGACTGAGCTGGAGCCCCCAGGCCCTCAGGACCTCTGCATCTTGGGCAAGTCATTTAACCTCTCTGAGCCTCATCTGTAAGAGAGATTAATACCTTCTACCTCCTAGTTCAGCTGAAAGGATGAAAGGTACTGCATGTAAAGAAATGAGCATTAGTCCTCAGTAAGTGTTAACTATGTAATTATCATTTTACTCTGTCTTCGTAATTTGCTGTTTACTTTTCTATGTCTCTCACCATTTATCCATCCATTCAGAAATCCAATAAATCTTCATTGAGAAGTTACACTGGGTGCCAGGCCCTGTGTAAGACACAATTTGGTGTGAGAGGCACACACCTTGAAACACATTAAAAATCAAGGGAGACCAGTGCTGGAAAGGAGGAAGTACACGTTACTCTGAAAGCACAAAGAAGGGAGTGACTAAGCTGCCTCTCTAGTCTAAGCCAGTTTGAATAATGCCTCATACTGATAGAGTCCTTGGCAGGTCACGGAATACTTTCATGTGATTAATTCTTTTGATTCTCACAACAATCCCATAATGACCACAATTTCTAAATCAAAAATTAGAACCCAGTGTGACCACCTGGTGTGATAATAGGTCGAAACATTTGGAATTGCGGCAGTTTAGAAAATCTAGGACGTGTTGAGTTTCGTAAGCAGAGAGGGCAGGGATTTCTAGTATCTCTATGTGAACAGTTAGGAAAATGAAGCTAAAATTGTCAGTGGGAGAACGGAGACTTCATCTCGTTCATTCACTGATTACTTTGTGAGGCTGCCAAGGTCAAGGTCTGTGCTGCTTACTTTTGGGTACACACGCCGAATACAGAACCTCGCAGAGATTAGGGCCTCGATAAATGTTTCGCAAATGAATCTTTGTATAAATGTATCTACCTGCTGCTAGGAGCAAAACTCCTCAAAAGAGATGTCAATAGTCATCATTTTCTCTTCCTTCCCTCCAATCCTCTCTTGAAAGTGCTCTTGCCAGGATGGCCAAAGATGCCTGGTTTACCAGTTCCGATGGTTAAGTCTCTGTAATCCTCATCGATTCTACTGGCAGCAACTTCACTGTAGATCACTCCCTCCTTCTTAAACACTTACTTCACTTGGCTTCCTTTACAACACACTCTCCTGTTTTCTTCTTGCCTCACTGGACACTCCTTCTTAGCCTCCTTGCAGGAGGCCTCACCTTTTCCCATCCTCTAAACACTGGATTGCGAGAATAGATTTAGGAGAAGGTGTGCATGAGTGTGTGAGTGGGCTGACACCACAATTCAGGGTCCAGGGCCCTCTCTGCTTATGCTGGGGTGCTGGTTTCTCAGGCTTCCCCTCAGGGACTATCTCTTTCCTGTTCCCCTCCTCCTACCTCACCGGGCCCCAGTTTTAGTGTTTTCAAAGTCATCTCTCTTCCTCTGTCTGTCCTCATTCTTCTACTCTGACACTAGACTTCTCTGTGATCTATTGGTAACTCTCAACAAACAACCCGAAAGCCCCAGGATCAGGCTGTTCCCATTTAGCTGGGAAGGGGATCCCCTCTCAAGGTGAGTGCCGAGTGTTTTGTGTATCCTCGGCCACACCAGTGCTGACAGATGCTGCCCGTTCCCGTAGACCTGGCTAGTGGGCGCAGCTGCTTCATACCCAGAGATGAAATCTAAGAGCATACAGAACACAAGAGTGGAGTAAGAAGACAGGCCTGGGCCCCCACTTTGGCAAAGAGGAATGAATAAAATACTAGGAGACCCCAGGTTCTATCCAGGGTCCCCAAGGAAGGCCCAGGATCCTGCCCAATGTGGCCTCCCAGGCCTCCTTCTTCCCCCACATCCTTCACCTCCTCATAGCATCCACTCTGTACTCTCAGTTCTTTCTCCAGATCCTCTCAACTCTCATTCCCTCTGCCCAGAGAATGATACTCTTAGAAAAACACTGAGGCTGTGGGTCTGTCTTTCCCCTTCCCATGCACTCCAGACCCCGAAGCCAAGGTTGCCTGGCCAGAGACTTCATTTTCTCTGGATCCCACCCCTCCTTACTCCTCAGGCATGTGTGAGAGGGAGCTTGGCCAAAGCAAGGATTCCCTGGCTAGCACCCTGGGGAGTCCTTTTGCTCTCTAGGGAGGGTCCCTGTGGGCTCCACCTGTCCAGCTGGCCCTGCTACAGGGGACAGGCAGTTGGGACCCCTCCTGCAGGCGTAGAGGCTGAAACAGGCTAATGAATCCTGATGGGAGAAGTGACCTTTTCCAAATGCCACATGTCATTGGATTTTATATCACACAAGGACAATGTGCCATGGGTATTAAAATCGTTTTTCCAATAGTTATATATGTGTGTGAGTGTGGTGCACAGTCTGTATGACGAGAGGAAAATCCTAATGAAGATGTTCTCAAATGAGCCTTCCCTCCTCAGCCCCAGACAGCCAGTCCTTCAGGGCACTCCCTGCCTCAGCCAGGGTTAGGCCCTAGACCTCAGCTCTTGAGCATAGGTAAGCCTTTCTCCCATGAAGTTCCCCTGGCCCAGACCCTGGCTCTGGACCTGGCCGTGGTTCCACTTCCTGGCCTGGGAAGGTCTACCCAACGTTAGAGGAAAAGCAAGACCTGGAGGAGCCAGTGACCCACCCACTGGTCACCCACCCACATGGTGGTAGCAGACCCACCATGCTGGTCTTCTCCCCTGGGTCTCCTGGAGAAGCTGGAGGATGCTTTGGACAGGAAGGACACACACCAGAGAGATCAGGCCAGGTGGCAAGTGTGGTACTCAGGCTTTCAGAACTCTGAAGGCCAGGAGAGGCTGGACTTGGAGCCAAGAACCCCAGATTACTCTGTTTAAAGCCTCAAAGTTCTCAGGGTCCAGCCCATCTTCACAATATCCCTGACAGGTGGCCCGCCTAAACACCTCCAAGGCCAGGAGACTCCAGGCATCCCCAGGTACCATGTCTGCTCTGGAGAACTTTGGCTGTTTAGAAAGTTCACATAGAGGCTGAACTAAAATCTATTTCTCTGGAAGTTCCACCTACTGGGCTGTATATAACTCCTTGGGCTCAGACAGAAAAGGTTTGATCTCTGTTCTACACAATAGCCTTTTGGGAATCTGAAAACATCAATAATGTCCCCTGATGTCTTTTCTCTAGATTGAGCATTTCTAGTCCATGGTCCCCACTAAGACCCAACTTCACGTATCATAACCTATCGGCACTCCAGTTCTGTTCCACTGAGAATGTTATGTCCATTTTCTATCGTCACGGTAGGAAAAGTAAGTCTGTATGATAAAGGGGAAAAAAGCAAGCATCGAGAGTCAGAGCCCAAGGTTCAAACTCTCAGCCTTGTTGTTTAACAGTGACACGAATTTGAGGAAGGTACTTCACCTTTTGGAGATTTCATTTCTCTATTATAACACTAGGTAGAGGAACAACCTCCCCATTGGAACAAGTTCTTCAGGATGTGGTCCAAGGACCAGGATCTTAGTGGAGACCTGCCCAAGCAGAGGAGGTCCGCAGAGGTCCTAGGATGAGGAGAGAGGCAGAAATAGCAAACAGTATCCCAAAACAGCTGCTTGTCCCAGACAAGCGCCCAGAGTTAACTGCCCCAAATCCTAGTAAATAGCTTCAAACACGCAGTCTGTCCCCATTCCTGCCCTTCATGCTCAAACGAGCCCACGTGTAAGAGGCTGCTTGTCTCAGTGATGGAGCCCCTCCCCTTGCAGGCCCCACAGCACCAGCACCAGTACTCAAGTGTGTAGGCTCAGACTGGGGCTTCTCAAGTCTGGGGAGAGATTAAGATCCAGCCTTGACCTTCCTGCTGAAGCAACTAGTGCCGATTCCCAAAAAGCCTCTGTATCCTCGGCTTGCTCAGACTCTCCAGTGGTCTGGCTTTGATCTTGGTCCAACCACTTGCTAACTGTGTGATCTTGGTCAAGTCACCTAACCCTCCGCACCTGTTTCTTCATCTGAAATATTTACCTGCCTCGCGGTTGTTACAAGGCTTATGTGGTTTACGCGTGTAAAACGCTTGGAACAAAAAATATTGGGCACACGGTAAGCATTCAACGATATTAGCTATTATTATAATAATAATATTTTATTATATATAATATTATTATAATAATAGCAATTAGCTATTATTATTATTCTGCTCCCAGGACAGCTGTGAAGGTCATGGGTACTCAATAATAGGAATTGTGTCATTCTTGGCAGACTGTCAAGTTCTGTGTTCTGGGGGGGTGGTGATTAGAGCTGTTAATCCGTGCCTAGTCTCCCACATTGGATGTAGGCCCCCAAGTTAATCTGACCAATGCAGGGTAAAGCAGAACTCTGTGTCCCCTCCATTGTTCTGGGGTCCAGATGATACCAGCTGCTTGTGGGTAGCCATAGTACTTGTTGAATTCTTCTGAATTTACCATCAAAAATCCCCCTGAGCTTCTTTAGCGTTGTCTCCCTTCCCTCTGCATGTACTCAAATTCAAATATTTATCCTGGTTGCATTTCATCTGGCTGGAAGATTCTACCCCTTATTCGAGCCAATCAAGATCATTTGATATTCTGATTCAGTCATTGTTCCTCCTAGGATCATGTCTTCTGTAGGTCTCATCAACATGGTTTCAGGTCCTTTGTGATATTCCATAGCTCAGAGCCAGCAGAGAGAAAACACAGCCTCTGCCTGGCAACCAGGTGTCTCAGTCCTCCTTGTTCACCTGGTTAGTTCATTCTCACCCTTCAGGACCTAACTCCAATGTCAACCTTCCTTGAGAAACCCTGGATTAATATTTAGTTTAAAAAACATTTGTCAGAACACTTTATACCTACTCAAAAGGCTATAACCAAAAAGCTAGTAACAAGTGTAGATGAGGATGTAGAGAAACTGGAACCCTCATAATTTGCTGGTGGGATTGTAATTTTCACTTGGTATATAGTCAAGAGAATGGAAAACATACTTCTACACAAAAACATGAATGTGGGGCTTCCCTGGTGGCGCAGTGGTTGAGAGTCCGCCTGCCGATGCAGGGGACAGGGGTTCGTGTCCCGGTCCGGGAAGATCCCACATGCCGTGGAGCGGCTGGGCCCGTGAGCCATGGCCACTGAGCCTGCGCGTCCGGAGCCTGTGCTCCGCAGCGGGAGAGGCCACAACAGTGAGAGGCCCGCGTACCGCAAAAAAAAAAACAACCAAAAAACAAAAAAAACCCAGACATGAATGTGAATGTCCATAGCAGCATTATGCATCATAGTCAAAAAGTGGAAACAACCCAAATGCCTTTAAACTGATAAATGGATAAATAATAGGATATTATTTGGTCATGAAAAGGAATGAAGTACTGACACATGCTACAGCATGGATAAACCTTGAAAACATGCTCTATGACAGAAGCCAGGCACACACAAAAGAGCACATATTGAAGAATTCTGTTGCTATGAGTAGGCAAACTTATAGAGAGAGCTGTTCAGTGGTTGCTTAGGGCTGTGGAGGGGAAAGAGGGGGACTGACTGCTAATGGGGTTTCTTTTAGGAGGGACAAAATGTTCTAAAATTAGATTGTGGTATTGGTTGCACAGTCCTGTGAATATACCAAAAAAAAGCAAAAGAACAAAAAACACTCTAACACACATTACATTGTACACTTTAAATTATACGGTATGTGAATTATATCTCAATAATGCTGTTAAAAATTTTTATCAGGCATCTACTACATGCTAGATATTCGTTGCAGCAGGGCTAGGGTGCTGGGAGAGAGATTGGGGAAGGGTGGTAAGGGAGTGTTCCCTGGAGTTAATGATTCATGAGCTCTGTCTTTATGGAGGAGTAGAAATTAGACCAAGAAGTAGAGACAAGGGTACTCTCAGCAGAGAAACAGTAGAGCAAAAAGCATGAGGTTTGTTGTCAGACTGCCAAGATCTGAACCCTAACATTTACTAGCTGTGTGACCTTGGTAAGTTACTTAGCCTCTCTGTGCCTCAGTTTCTTCATCTGTAGAAGGGGGACAGTTGTAGCATAGAATGGATAGTATATTATAGAGTCATATAGTATAGTACAGGTCATGGTGATGATGAAATGAGTTAACTTATATAAAGTGCTTAGAACAGAGACAGATCCATAACAAGGTCTCAATACATACTAGCTATGTTGGCTATTGGGTTCAGCCTGATTTGGTGTGAAAGGATAAGACATAGAACGAAGGGAGATGAGGAAGGAAAGGTAGAGATCAGACCACAGGGAGACTTGTATGCAGGCAGAGGAGCATGATATTGAGCAAGAGGAGGTAGTCCTCTAGGAAAAAGAGACGGAGAGAAGAAAGAGTCTAAGTGCAGTTGAAGAGAGAGGCTCAAAGTTGAGGGATGGCATGTAGGTGTCCTTCTTTTCTAGACAAAATAGGCTGCAAGAGCGATAGAGGGATAGAAGAGGGTCAACACGGAGACGAAGATGATTTGGAAGACATGTCTGCAGAGTTGTATAATTTTGCTCAGTAGCTCTCAGCTCTGGGCATAGAGATAGAGCATGGCAATGATACAGAGTCAGGGCTGTGCTGAGTAGTGTTACAGGGCAGGTGCAGCAGTGAATCTGGGTAAAGAAACAGCAAGCAGGTTTTACACTGGGAGAAAATGTTAGAACTGGGTACTGGAGATCTTGTTGAGGTCAAAGAGGAGGTGTTCAACTGTGAATTAATTTATTCAATTATTCATTCCCTCATGCAAACAGTATTTATTGGAAACTAGTCATGTGCCAGGGATACAGGGGTGAAACCTGACGGATGCTGTCTTTGCCTCTCGGGTGGGAGTACTGGTGTGAAAGAGGGGAATTCCAGCATAGTTTGCTGGAGTGACATTTTCAGAGGTAACGCAGTTTTACTGAAAACCTTTTATCTAAAAACCTTTAAGTAGCTTCCCATTGTATATCCAAACTTTTTTTTTTTTTTTTTTTTTTTTTTGCAGTACGTGGGCCTCTCACTGTTGTGGCCTCTCCCATTGCAGAGCATAGGCTCAGCGAGCCCGCTCTGCGGCATGTAGGATCTTCCCTGACTGGGGCACGAACCCATGTCCCCTGCATCGGCAGGCAGACTCTCAATCACTGTGCCACCAGGGAAGCCCTATCCAAACTTTTTGCCATAGGCTATGAGGCCCCCATATTCTGGCTTTTTGTTGCCTCTCTGACTTCTTCTTGTACCACTTTCCCCTTTCTACATCCTAGCTACTCTGGCCTCCTTATCAGGTCCTATTCCACCCAGTTCTTTCCTTTCTTAGGATCCTTCTTTGCATGTCTGACTCCATTTCATCTATCAGTTCTCAATGTGAATGTTACATGTAACGTGGAGTCCTTTCCTGTATCATCCTATATAAAGGAGTCCCTCCCACCACATTATCTTATCATACTATTTATTTCCTTCGTAATACATAATATGCTCTCTTAATTATCTTGTATTTTTTCATCATCTGTTTCCTGCCTCTAAAGCAAAAGCGCTTTGACAACGGGGTTTTTTTCACCACTCTGGTGCTGAGAACAGAGTAGATGCTCACTAAACATGTGTGAAATGAATGAATGACATTAGATCAGGGATGGACAAATAAAGTGGTGGGAAAGGTCGCTGAAGTTAAGGCGATCAAGACCTGAGAATTGAGGTACTGGATGGCTCATCATTTCATGGGCCCTGAGATCCCTAAGATGAGGGAAGGAGACAGGATACAGAAGACTGATACAGGTATAGATGTCAGGGAACAACAAAGAAGTTGGTAGATTATGAAGATAGCAAGTGATACACGGTCTAGCCAACTGGCAAGGGCTTGAAGGGAAAGGGGATTTTCTTTTTACACGGGGGTAGACTCATGACAGTCTGGAAGTGCTGCAGGAGAGGAGAATGAGGCTGAGATCTTGGGAGAATGAATGGCCTCTATTGAAGAGAGCTGTAGGAGAAGCAGAAGCCTCTGAAGAGAGTTGAATTTCAGTTAAGTTGGGAAGTAGAGGGAATATTAAGAAGCCAAGGTTTGTGGCTTCAGGGGGCAGAGAGGAAAAGCAGGGAGGGGAGGTGGCTGTGGGTAAGGGGAGGGAGTGCACAGTGGTTTGGGGATGAAAATACAGGGGAGAAGCCTGCAGGGGCTTGTACCTGGGCAGTGACCAAGGAAGACTAGGATGTGGAACCCAATAGGAATGACAATCCTAGGCTTCCACGTGGGGCTTTGGGATCAAGATCACTGGAAGGTTGGAGTGAGCTCGCTTTGCAGGGTCAGAGCGGTGCTGTCGGAGACAGTGTTACTCAAGCGGCCCCGACTAGTCACATGTCTGTTAACGTTCTCCCAGCACCTCGCTTACCTCCATGTGCGCACGGAAACTTGGCAAACGCCCAACCCCTTACCCTCTCATCAGCTCCTGGGGCCTGTCCCCACTGGTTTGCAGTCCCCATCTTTGGCGCCTTTCCCAGAAGTGCGCCTCCAGCAGGGAAGGCAGAGTGAGGTGAGGTGAAGAGGCTGACTGTGACTTTAGCCTGGCCCCGGTCAGCCAAACTCGCCTGGCCCAGCCCAACCCAGCCCCGCGGTCAGCACAGCAACTGTCGGCTGAAATAACAAGTCAGAGACGAAAAAACTGGCCAGCCTTTTTGTTTACTCAGCTTTTTTCCCCCCCTTTTTCTTTGGACAATGCCCTGCTGGGCTGGGGCTGTCCTGCTGGGTTGTTGCTGGAGCTCCCCTGCCAAGATGGAGCCCAGCTGCTCAGCTGTTTACAAGGCGAATCCGGTTTACACTGGGGCCCATCCTGTTCTGGCTGGGCCAGGAACTCGAGTCAGAGCCCAGCCAGTGGCCTCTCTCAGCCCAGAGTTCCTCAATCTCTATCTCAGGCTGAGGAGCAGGAAGGCTGAGGGGATCCTACGTGCCTTAGGGCCACGGATGGCAATGTCTCAAGAGAGAGTGAAAAGTGGAGTAAGACCTGGCCGCATAGCCACACTTCTGCCCTAAGCAGCCCCCGACAAAGGAGAGCTGCTGGAATCCCATGGCCTCCATCTCTGTTCTTTCAAGTGGTGAACTTATGACAACAAAGATGGCACTCCTCCCCCCCATTCTTCCTGGTCGCTAAGGTCTGGGAACTAATCTCTGCTTCATCTACCACCTCCCTCAAAGCTGCTTGAGGATCAAAGGAAATTATGTATATGCAAAGACTTGAAAAGCATTTGTTACTATGATGAAGTGATCTATAGTAATTCATTGAAGTCAAATAGCTGAACTCCAGGGATGAGGATCAAGCCCCTAGATTGGCAGCCGTTCAAGGCAGGGCCCTTGGCCTAGTCAACCTGGTGGCCCCAGGGCCCATCATGGAGCATGACACATAGTGGGGGCACAATTATTCTATTTATTAAGCAAATATTTCTCAAGAAGCTCTCAGACGAATGGGAGAGACAGGTAAGAAAAACACAGTGAGAGGGACTTCCTTCATGGCGCAGTGGTTAAGAATCTGCCTGCCAGTGCAGGGGACAAGGGTTCGATCCCTGGTGTGGGAAGATCCCACGTGCCGCGGAGCAACTAAGCCCGTGCGCCACAACTACTGAGCCTGCGCGCCACAACTACTGAGCCCGCGTGCCACAACTACTGAAGCCCGCGTGCCAAGAGCCTGTGCTCTGTAACAAGAGAAGCCACCGCAATGAGAAGCCTGAGCACTGCAAGGAAGAGTAGCCCCCGCTCACCGCAACTACAGAAAGCCTGCACACAGCAATGAAGACCCGATGCCAAAAATTAAATAAATAAATAAACGTACTTAAAAAAAAAAAGAAAACAACCCAGTGAGAGCAATGCTATGGCTGGGATGAGTGCAGGGGCCTGAGCAAGTACAGAGGAGGCACCTCCCTGGACCTGGAGGTCAGGAAAGGCTTCTCTGAGGCAACAGCATCTAAGATATAGTAAACAAACGTGCTCATTAAATGAAGGAAGAATGAACCTGCAGAATCCCTAATGGCGGTGCAGGGGCAGGCTGACCCGGTGACCTCTCTTATTCTCTTGTCCTCCCAAAATAGTACTGAAGGGTGAGGCCTTAGGCTCTCAGGCACCTGGGGCCAGTGAATGGCTGGATCTGTCTTCCCTAAGTGAATTTATTAAGGAATGATGTGAAGCCTTGGGAAGCTTTTGCCTATGCTACCCAAGCTTCTTAAACTGGAGCATGAAGGGGCTTGAGGTGGTGTACTTATGGACTACAGGAAGCACAGGATGAATATACGTTCTCCTGGACTTAGCACCTCGGCCTTCTCAAGGGCAAGCAATTTAAAGCTTGGTTTTGTCTGAAGTAGGAGTTGGGAAAAGTTAGTTTTCCCAGAAAGGAAAGCCCAGGGAACGGCCTGCAGGTGGAACAGCATGGTCCAGCTGGGGAAATCTAAGAATTATAGTATGGCTGGAGGGGAGAGCAACTCTGAGGGGACGCTGAGGGATGATTCCCAAGAGGTAGGCAAGGGTTAACTGATGAAGGGCCTGGTAAGCCCAGTGCTTTGTCCTGAATGGGGATATGGTCCCACGGAGGCAACTGCCATCTATATTCTGTTGATTCTAATTTTTATGTTTACCCTGTGACTCTCTTGGGAGTATCAGACTCTTACATCCAACTGTCAGTGGATGTAAACTCCTTAAACTCAAACTATCCAAGAGAACTCCTTCTGATATCCTTCCAAACTTCCAGACTCCTAGTTCAGGCTTCTGCCCTGGTTCGTAGTGAAGGTCTACTCTCCATGATGCCCACCTTTAGCTTCCTCCCATGGATTCTGGCCTCTTCTCCTCTCTCTGGCCTGTTGTCCCCATGGACTGATAGCCTAGTAATGATCCCATGGTTTTCCTGATCCTGACATCTCCCCACTTTTTTTTATTGAAGCATAGTTGATTTACAATGTTGTGTTAATACTACTGTACAGCAAAGAGACTCAGTTATATGCATACATTCTTTTTCATATTCTTTTCCATTATGGTTTATCACAGGATATTGAATATAATTCCCTGTGCTATACAGTAGGACCTTGTTGGTTATCTGTTCTATATATACCATTTTGCATCTGCTAATCCCAAACTCCCAATCCATCCCTCTCCCACCCCCTGCCCCTTGGCAACCACCAGTCTATTCTCTCTGACATCTTCTCTTTTTGCATGCAACATTCCATGTGCAAGCTCTGGACAAATATGACCAAGCAATTCTCCTTCTTCAAGCCCTGAATGGATCCCCATGCCCTCAAGATAAACGAGATGAAGTTCAAACTGCTTAGCACCTAACTCACAGAGTTCTAGTGAAGGGCAAATAAGATAATGCATGTAAAGCACTTGGCACACCACCTGACACATTTTAGGCATTCAATTAATAACAGCTATTATTACTATTAAATACTATTAAATAATTTAATAATTATATAATTTCTATTATAGTGTATTATAATTGTAGTATAAGCTCCCCCACCCCGCAACCTGTGTTCTGCTGCCTCTCTTTCTCTTCAGTCTTCTTTCATGCTATTCTCCCACATGCTTTCCCCCATGAGGTCCAAGAAAACTCCTCTCTCAATCCTCCCTGTACTTGTCCATTTCATCCAGTGTGATTTCCACCTGGAGGACCCTTCCCTTTATTGTTTACTTGGTGAACTCCCCATCATCCTTCCTCAGGAGCATCTCTCCACAAGCAGAGCAACAGGACAAAATTCTATGGACAGACGTTTCTCTTAGACGGCATGGGTACTTGATATTGTAGAGAAGAGGGGTGAGAAGGATCCTCCGTGGTGGTAGCCGATGGCAGAGATCAAAAGCTACTCTTGTTGCAGTGAGTCGCAGACACCAAGAGAGCTGAGAAGTGGCTGAGCCAGGGAAGATCAGCCGGGCAAGATGGCTGGCCTTGCTGCTGTGGAGGCCGGCTGCGCAGGAGGAGTAGAAGGACCAGTAAATGGAATGTTGCAATGTCCCAGGGAGAGAGTCAGGCTGTCATTTAGTTGACAAATGTTACTGAGCACTACTTTGGGCTGACGATTTATCTGTGAAAGAGGGGCTCATCATTTAGCAAGGAATCAGACGAATACACAGGAATTACAGTAT
Organism: Globicephala melas; assembly: GCF_963455315.2. Lineage (NCBI taxonomy): Eukaryota > Metazoa > Chordata > Mammalia > Artiodactyla > Delphinidae > Globicephala > Globicephala melas. Next base: position 151,542,343 of record NC_083314.1, read on the forward strand.
GGTATGATAAATATTATAATAGCAGTGGTGGGGTGCCATTGAGGCATGAATGTCAAAAGAGTTCCTTCTCTAATGAATTTCAGGGTGACAGTCACATGCAATAAACATTCATGAGCACCTGCTCTGTGCCAGGCACTGTGCTGGGTGCTGAGGACACAGAGGATACAAAGGTAAATGAGACGATCTCTGCCACCTAGTGGGAGGAGACAGTCAAGGTAAAAAATGCCACAAAGCGGGGCTTCCCTGGTGGCGCAGTGGTTAAGAATCCACCTGCCAATGCAGGGGACAGGGGTTCGAACCCTGGTCCGGGAAGATCCCATATGCCATGGAGCAACTAAGCCCCGTGCGCCGCAACTACTGAGCCTGCACTCTACAGCCCACAAGCCACAACTACTGAGCCCATGTGCCACAACTACTGAAGCCTGCACGCCTAGAGCCCGAGCTCTACAACAAGAGAAGCCACTGCAATGAGAAGCCCGTGCACCGCAACGAAGAGTAGCCCCTACTTACTGCAATTAGAGAAAGATCGTGCGCAGCAACGAAGACCCAAAAATAAATAAAATAAAATAAATTTATTTTTAAAAAATGCCACAAAGGCAGTCAAATGTCACATGTCCCCAAACTGCCTTCTCTTCCATTTAATGTGATAGGAGTCATTATCATCTAATTCCTCAAGCTAGAAGCCTGGACATTATCTCTGACTCAAAGATTTATGTTTTAGATAAAACATAAAACATCCTGTAGAGGATGGATTAGAGGAAAAGGAGACTGGAGGCAGGGAGACCAGCTGGAGGCTGATGCAGTAATTCTGCAGAGAGATGATGGCTCTGGCCTGGATTAGGCTAGGAGCCTTGGAGATGGAGGGAGGTGGATAGATCTGAGAGCTATTTAAGAGTCGGATAAACAGAATTTGGAGATTGGATGTATGAGTGAGAAAGGAAGAGTCAAAAATGATCCCAGGTTTCTGGTTTGGACATCTAAGATTATGGTGCCATTTCATGAAATGGGAACTAAAAGAGGAGGAAAATGAGACGTTCAATTCTGCAAGGACAGTCGTCCTTGGTATCCACGGGGGATTGGTTCCAGACCCCCCACGGATACCAAAATCCACGGATGTTCAAGTCTATTATGTAAAATGGCGAAGTGCAGTCGGTCCTCAGTATCCACAGATTCTGCGGTTGGTTAAATCTGTGGATATGGGACCCACGGATGTGGAGGGCCGGCTGTATTGTGCTTTAGACATCTTTATGGGGAGATGTCCAGTAGGTGGTTGGAAAGTGAGTTGGACCCTCAGGAGACTGATTTGGATTGAAGTTAAGATTTGGAAGCCATTGACATATTGGAGTAGCCCTTCCATGGGTGTGTTGAGATCACCCAGAGTAAGTGCAGAGAAAAGTAGAGCAAAATTCATTCATAAATTTATTGAGCACTTACCATGTCCCAGGTACAGTTCCAGGTGCTGGAAATATAACAGTGAACGTGGAACTTACCTTGTACTGGTGGAGGTAGACAATCAACAAGTAAAAATACAGTAGGAGGTCAGAAAGGGACAAATGCAATGAACAAAAATTAAACAGGGAAAGGAGGTGCCCAGCATGATGGTAGGCGGTCAGGGAAAGGCTCTCTGAAGAGGTGACATTTGAGCACGTGTCTGAATGAAGTGAGCAACAGGACCATGGGAATCTGTGGGAAGAGTGTTTTAGGCGGAGGAGCCAAGTTCAAAGGCCCTGATGGGGAGTGTACTTGGTGTCTAAATGAGCAGCCAGGCTATGTGGCTAGAGCGAAGGGAGCCTGTAGGTGAGTGGCAGGAAGTGGGGGTGGAAAGAGAGCCAGGGGCCAGACCATGGGTCCTGTGGGCCCGGATAAGGACACTGGATTCTACTCTGTCTGTGATAGGAAGACCTGGTAAAGTTTGGAGCAAGGGATTAATCTAATCTGATTTATGTTTTAAAGGATTACTCTGGCTGCTGTATAGAGAACAGAATGTAGGAGAGTGAGAAAGGAAGCAGGGAGACTATTGCAGGGGTACAAGGAAGGCTGATGGTGGCCTGCGTTCCCATCCAAGCAATGAAGGTGGTGAGACGTGGTCTGACACCTTCCCATTGGCTGATATAGCAGGTTAGCAAGATTAAAAGAGGTGCCAAGAATCGTAAGTGAATTAGAAAGGAGGAGCCTTCAGTTTTAGTCTCTGCTCAGACAGAACTATGTGGTCTCAGCTACATTTTCTGACTATTCTATACTTCACATCTGTCAGCCCAACAAACACCTATAGAGTGCCTACTGTATGCAGGCCCTGTTCTAGGTGCTGGGTGTTCAACATTGAATGGCACTGACAGAGAACTTAAATTCCAGCAGGGGAGAAAACAAGCCATTTCAAGAAGTGATAAATGTTCCCCCCCAAATCAATCATAGAGAGTGACAAGGAAAGGGATGAGTAAGAAAAGCCCCCATGGAGGCGCCATTTGAGCTGAGTCGGGAGTGGGAACTACACCCCTCGCTGGGTCTGCTTCCCAGCATTGCTGGGGGCTCACTGAGGCAATGGATGGAAGAGCACATCAACTAAAGCAGTTACAAATAATGGTCTTAACTTGGTTCAGCTCTCCACCCCATTACCCAAAATATACACCCATCATTTCCGTTAAGACCTGAACACAACCCCCGTCCCCCCCCCAACTTCCTTCCTTTGTGCTAGGATGGCCCTCGGTCTTCCGGGAGCTCTTGGTACCTAGGACCACCGCCAAGAGCCATCCCACAGACCATCATGGGTCTGAGCTCCCCCTGGGGCCCAGGGCAATGAAGGTATAAGGCATGTAAGTCAATGACTATGGAAAGAAAGGTCTAGAAAGGAATGCCCTTTCTGTCTCCTTTTCTCCTCTCCGCTCACCTCCCCATGGTCTTCTTTCTCCCTTTCTCTCTGTTCCCTCTCAGCAGCCTCCACGCCTTCCTGCTGGTCCTGGGTAGCTGCTGCCTTTGGAGGTGGTGCAAAGATCCTGGGCATGGCCAGGGTGGGGCTTAGGCTAGCAAAGCCATGGCCCTGATTCCTCTGTCTCCACATTTAAGAACATCTCTAACTGCTCCTTGGATAGCTCAATTAGTAAAGTGAATATATTATATAAAGTCTAAAAGATTAAACTATCATCGTCAGCCCATAATTTCATGAAGAAGTCAGGGGACCGTATCCCTCTTATTAACTCTATAACAAATGTGATGAAAATGTTCAAATAGAATGTTAATGCAATGTTACGTGTAATTTTCCCAGGCGATTTTCTGCTGAAATATTTCTTTATTAATAGTAATTGAGGGTATAAATTATGAATGAGGCGATTTTCTCCTTTCAGTAGGAAAGACGTACTAATGGCAATAATTCTTTATAATAATTTTTTGGGAGAGTGAGGCGGGGAGAGAGGCTAGTCTAAAAACAGAAAAGAGCTCCTTTTCAGAGTCTCCCTTGGGGGGACAATGCCTTTGCTGCAGCCACCTCTCTTTAGCTCCACACCCAGACTGCCCGCAACTGAAGTCTTTGGTCTTCATCAATTTTCCAAAAACCTCAAGGTCTGTTTGGAGGGTAGAAAGGAAGTTTTTGCCTCTAGTCCTGAAACGGATTAAGTTCTGAGGCCAACTTTTCTGCCTAGAAACTGTTCTGCCAACAAGACCAAAAATCCAGGCTCCTCTGCTGAGCTTCCAGACCCAGTCAGTCTGTACCCAAACAGCTTGTGTAGCATCCTAGAATATTCAAGAAAGAATGGCCTTCAGAAATCTTTCCGTCTAATCCCCCATCCCATTCCATAAGTGAAAAGAAAAAAGAACAGAGAGGGGAGATGAGTTATTCCAAGTCACACAGTGTGTCTGTGGGAGAGATGCAACTCAGCCCAAATGACCTTCCACACGCCTCTCCTCTCCTGCCTCTATAACTCCATCCTCACCGGTCCCCAGCCTGGGCATCCTCCTCATCCGTTAAGACCAAGCTCAGATGCTGGGGCCCCCTTGAGTCATGGGCACATTGCTCATCAGTCAGTCACATGGCCTTGAGTTCTCTCTGTCTCTGATTGTCATAGGTCTGGACAGAGCTCTAGGAGTGCAAGGGCTGTAGAAAAACACCTTCCAAGTTCTGCAGAGTTATTAGACTAGTGCACTTCTCCAGGGTCTTTCTTCATCCAGGGATACTCCATTTGGTATTTGCCCATTCATTTATTCAGCAGATATTACACAAGCATCTACCATGTGCCAGGCACTGGGGTTACAGTGGTGAATTTATCCAACAAGAGTTAAGATGAATTCAGTGTTCTCAAGATCACAGGGAGGAAAGTCAAGAACACGTACACAAATGTCTATGTGAAATAACACGTGTAAATAACACATACTTATGTCATCGCAAGTGTTTATTAATATTATTAATTGAGGAACAGCCAGGCAGCCGGTGTGGCTGGAGCAGAGTGAGGGTGGGAGAGGCAGCTCCTGCAGGACCTTGTGGCCACAGTAAAGGGGTTACCCTAAGAGGAATAGGAGGATTGGAGGATTCTCAGCAGAGGAGTGGCACGGTGTTAACTACATCAGGAAAAGGGACACTTGACAAATCACTAGTTGGATGTGAACATTGAAGGTCAGGAGGGAAACAAGGATGAGCTGAACTTTTGGCTGGTGGCTGAGTCCTGGTTCACTATGGCACCATTCACTGAGTTAGGGACACTGAAGGGGGAACAGACTTGGGGACAGACGGCAAGTTCAATTTTGGGTGAGTTGAATCTGAGAAGCATGAGGGTCAAACAAGTAGGGATGGCCAGGAGTCTAGGTGGAGTCTGCAACTGCAGGGCGAGGCTGGGCTTTCCAGGCTGCTTTTATCAGGGACCTCCGGGCTCACAGGCTGGGTTTCATCATCTGTTTACAAGTCTGTTTCTCCCTGCTAGACTCGAGCTCCTTGTGGCAAGAGTTGGGCCTGGTTAACCTCCCACCTTCAGTCACCAGCGCAAGGCAGGTTACACAGTGCACTGAATGAGCAAGTGAATAAATGAATAAATGAATGAATGAAAGGAAGGAGGGAGGGATGTAGAACTATGCTTATGCTCTGGAAGGCTCCCCTGGGGTCCTGGGGGCCACCTCTGAATCTCTCTGGATTGCTCCTAAACAAAGGTTACACACCTCCCTACCACCCCCCAACCTAGAAAGAGTAGGCTCTCTCCAAGTCTCCTGAAAGATCTCGTGAGAAGTGCTGTTGATATTAATAACCGCCATGATATGGGCATTCTTGACGTTATTCCCAGGGCTCAGTCTGTTACTGCTGTGACTATTTGTCCCTTCCCTGGAGCAGGAGATAAAGTCTCCTTCAGGTCCAAGACTCTGGCTAGGGGTTATGTGGCCAACTTCTGTCCCTGCCCCAGGATCCTGCCCAGCTGGGAGTCTCACCACATGTCCTTCCCTTCACCTTCTGCTGTGTCCTCATCCCACACAGCTGGTCAGAAATGGGGTCACTGTAATATGCAAATCTTGTTTTGTTCCAAATAACACTCTTCCAAGCCTTCTGTTTGGACTCTTCCTGGTTCCCTAACCAGAATTCATAGCAGGAACATCCCACCTCCTGCACCCTGGTATGGAATCCTGGCCCACCCACTTGATCCCATTCTAGAGAACCCAGACTTCAGGAGAGAAGCCTGACAGGTGCCTCCTGGACACACTGCAGGATAATTCTCTGCTAGTTCTCTGCCCTTCAGCATCTCTGGCTTTGTCTCCTCTTTTGACCCAAGAACCTTAGGAATATTCTAGGAGTCCTTGGCAGGGGCAAGGGCCTGGGCCTGTATAACCAGGCAGGCTCAGCTTTCTGCCCTCTGAAAACAATAGGAGGATGGGATGGGAACTAGAGCTATGTTAGTGATGTTCTCTGAGCAGCCATCATGACCTCTTGACCAGAGGCCACTGGGGTGACCTCCAAGGGCATCTCTATGTCTCCCCAGGCAGGGCCCTGGGGCCAGGAGGCCAGGCAGAGCTCTAGAGGTCCTCCTCCCTCCCTCAGGGAAATCTATCCATTAGCAGTTGCCCTCCAAATTAAGGTAATGTATGTGCTCCCCAGACCCCCTACTGTGTAACAGCCAGCCCTGAGTCTTCCCCAGCTTCTATCTCAGATCCATACCACTTATCTGGAGAGACCCCATCCCCTCTTCAATAGAGGTCATTTCTAGACCAGAAAAGCTCAAGGCTAGCCCAAAGCAGCCTTGATGGGCAGGGGGAGATGGATCTAACAGGATGGAGACCCCCAACTCCTAAGCCTATCTGCTGGTCCCTTTCATGCCCCACAGGCCCGGGCCTTGGAAACAGGCAGGCTTAGCCAGAGAGGGACAGGGACTTCATCTCCCCAACCCCCCCCCCCACCCCCACTTAGTCTTGGCTCCCCAGGGCACTCTCCTCCCACCTCGGCCCCCTTCCTTGTTGAGCCAACAGCTCGATCTTGATCTCTTGAACGGGAAGGTCGACTCCGGAGGGGCCTTCTCTGAAAGCCAATGCTAATCCGGTTAAGGGCCAGGCTGGGCGCTGCACTCTCTCTGTAGGACCAAGTGCAAGTGAAAAAATGTCAATTACCAGATGACAAAAAGGGTCCCTGCCCCTGGGGAAGGGCAAGCTGGGGGGAGGGACGGGAGGGGCACAGTAACTGAACACCTTGCCGGAAATAGCTCCTATCAGTCCACTTAGGGAGCCATCAGCCCCGGCAGATTTATGGGCAGCGTATGCCCCTCTGATAGATCGGACTATTTAAAGGCAGCCGAAGCCTCCATTTATATCAATGTGGAGCAGAGAGGGAGGGTGAGAGGCTGAGAGGTGGGGAGTGAGGAGCAGCGACAGGGGGCCCAGCCCTGAGGTGGCATATCGTCTTCAGAGAAGAGGGGAGGCCACGGGCCGGCAGGGTTGGGTCACACAGTGGGATGGGAGTCTCGGATCAAGTCCCACTGGCACCGGGGCAGGGGGGTGGGTGGAATGGAGGGTTTCACAGATCTCCCATCAGCATCTCTGTCCGGGTCCTAACCCAGGCTCTGCCAGCCCCTCCAGCTAAAATGGGTAACTCGGGCTAATACTGAAGTGGAACTCCTGATTGGATTTCTCCAGCCATGGCCCCCACCCTCCCCAGCTGCGGGGCATGCTTGCCCTCCGTGCAACCTCCCCCTTGCCTGGGCCGAGGGAGAAGGAAGGGGTAATCGCGTTAGGCTGGGGGCATTAGCCGCTGAGGAATGGCCTGCTGCCTCCTGCCTGCTTGTCCCCAGCCTGCACTTCCTGGGGGCAGATTAAGCAGCTTCCATCGCTCTCTGGCTCTGCCGGGGCCTTCCTCCCTAACTCCATTACTCCTGGGCTGAGGTGCTTGCCCGACTCATGGTGGTCCCTCTGATAATTCACCTCTCAGGAAACTCTGCCTTTCTGACCTCTCACTGCCTCCTTCCTCCCTCCCACCCTCCCCGGGGTCTGCTTTCTCCCCAGCCTTCCAGATCTGTACCTAACTGGCCTTATCCTCTTGGCTCAGTGGTGAATTGCTGTCGCTCCCCAACGTATTCCTAGTAACAGAACCGACTGCTATCTGTCAGTTTGTTGGTTACCGATTCATTAGTTCATTCACTGAATGCTAACTGGGTGCTCTCCACTGAGGGCCCCACGCCAGGGACTGTGATACAGAGCTGATTCAGGTATAGTCCCTGTGCTGGAGGAACCGAAAATCAAAGGGCGAGGAAGAAAGGGAACAGCACGACCAAACTTGTAAAGATCACCCTGACCACACATGGGACGGACAACAGGTTAGAGGGGATGAGAACAGAGGCAGGAAGACAGGAGAGTGGTTCTCGTCCTTGGCTGCACAACAGAATTAACGGGGGAGCTTTAAAAATGCGGATGCCCAGGCCACATCGAGATCAATGAAATCCAAACCTCTGGGGAGAGATCCAGCCATCAGATTTTTAAAATATCTCCATCATGGGATTCAGACATCTAGCCAAGGTTGAAAACCACTGAGTTAGAAGGCTACTGCAACAGTCCAGGCGGGAGATGACAGAGATCTAAACAGGGGTAGCAATAACAAGGGTGGGAGGAAGAGGAAATTTGAGACCTGTTCTTTTACAGCTATTTTTAACCGTTAACATTCTCTGGTCTCCCATTCCTCCCCCTCCCACCCCTCTTAGCATATGACCTCAATTACAACTTCACGAAGAAACTGAGGCCACTGGATAAAACTGTGGGATTATAAATCCTGGAGGGCAGGCACCAGCTCTGAATCCACAGGAGCCAGTAGAGTTCTCCCAGGATAGGCATCTAATAACTGATGAACTAGCTGAATCTAATGGGTGCCTAGACCTGTGGGTCTCCAACTCAGGAGAGAAATACGAGGACATATGGATTGAGGAGCCATCAGCCCTGGGGAACCCCAAGGGTCTTGTGGAAGAAAAGGAGCACAGAACAAGACTGAAGGGCACTCGGAGAGGCGGGAAAGGGGGTGGTGCTGGGCAAACAAGCCGTCAGCTTTCCGGTGCCCAACAGTTATCATTGCGTTTGAACTTCACAAAAACCCTTTGAAGTAGGTGCTCTATCTCTCTTTCACAGGTGGAGGTTCAGAGAGTGTAACTTGCCTCGGGTGTTATCAGGCGATTCAAATTCAGGAGCTAAGATTTGAAACCAGGTCTGTCCAATCTCAGGCATCAGTGCACTAGGTCATACTACAGGAAAGAGTGGGGTCACAGAACCCCGTGATAAAGAATTTCTAGGATAAGGGAGGAGCCAAAGTGTCAAGTGCAGCAGCTTCCGCTCTTCCTGTTCACCTGGCCCCACTTCCCTGGAGGGCCTTGGAAGAGGCACCATCAGCGCCAGGAGGAAAGCACTGCATCCCTCAAGCCCTCAGCCGTTGTGCACGGAGCGCGTTGCTCCACAACCGCTGTGCTGCTTCGGTCACCCCTGCAGCAGGGGGCCCATGGCCCGGCGGCCCAGCTCAGCCTCCACTCAGCCCAGTTAGAGCTTGCTCAGAGCGAACGAGCCCAGCCTGGCCTTGCCCCTGCAGACTGAGGACCTTGCCAGGGAAGAAGAGGCTGCCTCTCTCTGCTCCAGCTCACAAAATCCTTCTTATTCGGTGAGGCCCAGGCCCCCAGGCCCATCATCCCCTTCCTGGTGAAATACTCCCCATCTTCTCCTCATTCCCCTGGCCTTGTCAAGTGCACCATTTTCTGGGTTCCCACCATAGCGTTTTATTCTTGCCTAAGAGAACTTCGATCACGTGTATTTGGATTACTTGATAGGTGTCTGCCATTTCCAGCCCCAATCAGGTCACCAGCAGCCCAAGGGCAGGGAGCAAGTATGGCTCTTGACGGGATCCCTGGCTTCCTTCTGTGGTGGCGTTGGATGAATACATATTGATTGAATGAATCAAGAAAGTGAAACTCTAGGACAAGGCTGGAAGGGGCCGCGTGGGGTGGAGGAAAGGAAGGTAAGAGAAATGAGGGCCCTTTGGATTTGTAACGGCTCCAGCAGGGAAAATGGCCCCAGGCTTTCCAGCGACAATTTCCAGTCCATAGGAAGAAAGCTTTGGGGCGTAAAGGGAGCTAGCACCTGCCTTTTCTGGGCTTCTTTGAGCTAACTGTGTTCCAGTCTCCTTCAGGCATCCCCACGTAGCCCCTGCAGCTGTCTGGGACCTGCTCAGGCTGAGGTGGAGACTGAAACAGCAGCTCGGAGAGGCTGAAGGCGCCCCTATATCTTTGCTCAGGAAATGGCCTCATAAAAGTGACAGGGAGACACACCTATGGATGCTTGTTAAAGTTTTATTACTAATCACCTCCAAAGTCAGCGAGGCAGAGGGCGGGAGTGGGAAATGGAGCCTTCAAGGCCTGGGAGCAGGTGTCAGCTGCCTCAGCATCAGAGGCGGGGACTGCCTGCGGGTTGAAACAGCCACAGCTCCCTGCAGTGCCTTCAACCCCCCACATGGCTCTGGGTCCACCTGGATGGGGCACTGCCCCTGCACTCTCCCCCACTGTGAAACGGAGATGGCCTCCTCCAGTCCCTGTATCCAGCAGGTCTCTTAGTCAACCGATCCCAGTGCCACTGCCCTGGTTTGACGCACTCAGCCCATTGGGAGACGGCCCCAAATGGGCTCTGCATTTGCTCGGCCCCTCTAGACAACCTCTTTCACTGCTGCCAAGGACTTTTCCTCTTCGGTGACCCCCAGTGCCTGTAGAATGGTTCCAACTCCAGGGCCTAGCATGGCAATTCCTTCTGGATTTGGGCTTCCCTCTTTAACACCATTTCTACTACTTCCCTCATGGCTGAATGGTTTAAATTCCCCCCTAAATCCGTGTTTTGTGTGCCTAGAAATTCCTCTCCCTGAATGCCTGGTAAACATATGCTCTTTTTTTTTTTGTGGTACGCAGGCCTCTCACTGTTGTGGCCTCTCCAGTTGTGGAGCACAGGCTCTGGACGTGCGGGCTCAGAGGCCATGGCTCACGGGCCCAGCCGCTCCTCAGCATGTGGGATCTTCCCGGACCGGGGCACAAACCCGTGTCCCCTGCATCGGCAGGCGGACTCTCAACCACTGCGCCACCAGGGAAGCCCACATATGCTCTTTTTTAAGACTTAGCTCAAAAGTCTTCAGGAGGGCCTCCCTAACCTCTCAGTGCATTTATTGTACTGTTTGATAATTGTCTGTTTCCTTGTCCATGTGCTTCATAGACTATAAACTTCTCTGGGGCAGGATTCATGTCTCCATCCCCAGGAGTCTAGCCTGGCATCATTGTTTGCTAAATGAAGGAATCCATGCAGAACTGTCATCAAGTTTGCTCTTCAGAAGGCCATATGCTACACAGGGGGAGGGACAGCTTGGGTTTTGCTCACACAGGCAGCTCCAGTGCTTGGGCAGTGTCTGACAGGGACAAGGAGTTCAACAAGTATTTGTTGAACCAGTGAATGAGGATTAAACGAGATAATGTGTGTGAAGACTCTCTGAAATGCTACAGATACTATTTTTATCCTTCTATTCCCACACGTTTCCTGCCAGTGTCCTTTTTCTTATTATGGTCACCACCACCTCTATTCTCCAGGAACCAAACTAATGAAGGCAAGGAAGGAATTTGAAGATATTGGAAGATCTTGGGGCTGATTTTCCTGTTTGAAAACAGTGCCCGGTCCTCGAATCACATCATGATTCTTCTACTATCTGGAAGGGTGGGACAGGGGTGCAGAATTTTCACTCGCTCCATCAGCCACCAACTCAACCTTCCATGGAAGAAGCCCTCTTTGGAGCCAGGCTCTGCGCTAGTTCTGGGGGCACAGAACCACTCAACAAGCACCTGCTCACCACGAGTTCTCCCCACGTGTCAGGAGGGGATCCTGAGTAGCCAGTGACTACAGCCTTTTTAAAGGCCACCCTACTCAGAGCTCTGAGCTCTGCTGGGGCTACCTGGATGACAGGAGCTGGGAGCCTGGAGGCTGTGAAGGAGCCATGACTCTGCCTGGTCCGAGGGGCCCAGCAAGCCTCAGCTCCCAGCCCAGGAACAGCCCTTCCTAGAGGGAGTTCAGGGCTGGTGGAGCTGTAGGCAGGGGGCTGGGGGGCTCTGCCCGATGAGGCTCCCTCACTGGGGGCAGTGATGGGGCAGCTTCGCAATGCTTCTCTGTACGGGCCCACTCTTCCTGACAAAGCACAGTCACCCTCTTGCCTTCACAGTACGCAAATGAACAGGGCCGGAGCTCTTCAGAAATTATGTGCCTGGGCAAAGAGAGTGACATTTGACGCAGAGAAGCGGGCATTCCCGAAAGTGGGCTGGAGATGCCTCGACCCCCTAGGGGCCAAGTCCTCTCCATCCACCTCCTCACAGAGATGGCAGCTTCAGTTGGCAAAGCTTCCTCACGACGCCGGGAGAGCCCCGTTGCTTCAGCTCTCCTTTGCAGTGAGTCAGAGCTGTGGCCCCTCTTCCTCACCGGTGTCACCCACCTGCTCCTTCAGGGCCGGCCCAAGGTCTCCCCTGAGATGCCCCCGGCCTCGCCTGCTGTGCCTGGTTGGCCTCATCCTGCGGTGCTGCCCACCCTCCCTTCCTCATTCCCATCTCCATCTATCTGTCTAATGAACATTTCAATAAGCCGAGCACAGCTTTTTCCACTTAATAAGCAGAGTGCTGACTTCATTGCGGGTTTGCTCTTCACGTATCTGTTCGGGGCCTTAAATCATTCCTAAGGAAAAAGCTTAGCAAAGGGAAACCTGGCATCCTGGCTACTGGCTGTTCCTGTCAGCACCCTGCCCTGCTGGAGTTGAGGGGCTGCCGTGCTTCCAGAGAATGGCACGAAAGTACAAACAAAACTCCCAGTAGCCAAGAGATGGGAAGGCTGAGGACTGAGGTGATGGGATGCTGGAGTGTCACCACTGAAGGAAGTTCTAGAAGCAAGGTGGAGGTGGCAGAGGAGGGCTGGCCTGGGGTGTTCTGCTCCCAGCTGGGGAGGAGGGAGGGCTGGAAATCCAGTGAAGCTCTCTAAGAAAGAACGTTTAATGAACATCTACTATGTGCCAGGCACTGTGCTCGGTGCTAGGGACAGAAGGGTGAACAAACTTGTCATAGGTCCTGCCCTCTGGACTTGCTTTCCAGTAGGAAAGGAAAACACGAAACAAACAGTTGCTTAAATGTGGCTGCAAGCCACTATGGAGAACAGTATGGAGGTTCCTTAAAAAGCTACAAATAGAACTACCATATGACCCAGCAATCCCACTACTGGGCATATACCCTGAGAAAACCATAATTCAAAAAGAGTCATGTACCACAATGTTCATTGCAGCTCTATTTACAATAGCCAGGAGATGGAAGCAACCTAAGTGTCCATCATCAGATGAATGGATAAAGAAGATGTGGCACATATATACAATGGAATATTACTCAGCCATAAAAAAAAAACGAAATTGAGCTATTTGTAATGAGGTGGATGGACCTAGAGTCTGTCATACAGAGTGAAGTAAGTCAGAAAGAGAAAGACAAATACCGTATGCTAACACATATATATGGAATTTAAGGGGAAAAAATGTCATGAAGAACCTAGGGGTAAGACAGGAATAAAGACACAGACCTACTAGAGAATGGACTTGAGGATATGGGAAGGGGGAAGGGTAAGCTGTGACAAAGCGAGAGAGTGGCATGGACATATATACACTACCAAACGTAAAATAGCTAGCTAGTGGGAAGCAGCTGCACAGCACAGGGAGATCAGCTCGGTGCTTTGTGACCACCTAGAGGGGTGGGATAGGGAGGGTGGGAGGGAGGGAGACGCAAGAGGGAAGAGATATGGGAACATACGTATATGTATAACTGATTCACTTTGTTATAAAGCAGAAACTAACACACCATTGTAAAGCAATTATACTCCAATAAAGATGTAAAAAAAAAACACACAAAAAAACCCCCCCAAAAAAATGTGGCTGCAAGAGGCAAGGGCAGGTGTTATAGGCGTGAATAATGGGGGCTGGGGAAAGCTTCCCTCAGGAAATGGGGTTTAAGCTCAGGTACGAAAAGATTAGCTTGAGACAGGTGCCAGGTAACCGGAGAGAGACCAGAAGAGTCCAACACTGACCACTTTCACCAGGGCTCTGACATGTCAGGTAGCTGTTATGTGTTGAGACCATGTAATGTAGTGACAAAGGACACAGACCTGGGAATAAGACACACCTGGGAAAAAATTCTAACTGTGAACTTACTAGCTGTGTGAACTTGGGGCAGTTATTTAACCTCTCTGTGCTTTGGTGGCTTCATCTGTAAAATGGGGTTAAAATACCTACCCTGTGGGGCTGTTGTAAGGATTAAACCTGATTCCTCAATATAAAGAATGTCTGTAAAGTACCTGGCAATAAACTCAATAAGCAGTAAATGCTGCTGCTAATAATACTATCGTATGTGTCTATTTCCCCACCCCCATCCCAAGCCTACTACGGGGTCTCTGAGGGTGTAGACAAAGGCTTATATGTTTCGTGTCTGACTAGACAGCGAGAAATGGAAGAGACTGCTATCTTACATGGTGCAAGGACTCTCCCAGAAGACAGCCCCAGGCATCCAGCCAAAGTTATGACCCTTGGAGTGTGTATGTATATATGGTTGGGGGACAGGCCATGGGATGCTGTTTTCCAGAATCCTCCTGGACCTAGTTGGCAGGAAGACTTCAGGGCAAAAGGGTACAGACTCAATTAAATGTGGGCAAGCGCAAGGCACTGCCTTTTGTGATAAACACATCAAACCCCCCTCTCCAGTGCTCGACTCTGCATGGTCAGCCACAGTTCTGGCAAAGGACCTGGAAATCCTTCTTCATTTAGACAGTTCCCCGAGGCTGTTGGCCAAAAGACTAAGAGAATCGTGAACAAGGATCTTAAAGAAGGAGCACACACTCCTCGAGGTGTCCAGCTGGGGCAGTCCTACCTGCAGGGCTCCGCTGTGTCATTCTGTCCCGTCCTGGAGGAGACCCAGGGGCTGCAAAATCTCCTTGGCAGGAAAGGCTAAACGACTCACGCTCCAGTCTGCAAATGTGAGGGCTGCTGGGGGACGTGCAGGAAATCACAAATGGTGTAGGGAAGGTGGCTGGAGACTTACTCATGAAATCCTGAAACCCTAGGCAAAATGGGTTTACCTTGAAACTTGAGCACGCTTCGGGTGAACACAGGTGATGGCTGTTGTACGCAGGGGCCAGTAAACTTAAGAAATTCATTATCCCAAGTTGTGGGTCCAGCAGAAAACATAAATGAATTAAAAAGTCTCTGGACAAATTTATGAAAGACAGAGTCGTCGATGTCCCTTAATCAGGGTTTGTTCAGTGAATGAAGGAATGAATATGGATGGTCCTGAATCTCAAGGCATTTCAGTCCAACGCAATAAATATTCATGGAGCACCTACGATGACAAAGCATTGTGCAGGACGTAAACCTGAACAGTTTCTATCCAGAAGCTTACATTTTTATAAGAGGATTACAGAGAACACTGTCAACACGGGGTGGACACAGTGAGGGCTGTAAGAAAAGTGCAGGAGAGGATGGCACTCAAAGAAGGGAGAGATGCTGCGGGGTTTGGAATAGGGATCAAAAAAGATTTTATGGAGAAGGTGATATTTGAAATGGGCCTTGAATAACAAGCTGGTGTTTAACAAGTGGAAAAGGACATAAAGGTATCCCAGAAAAGAGGGAATGACAAGTCCCAAGATCTGGGGGTGGAGAATAAAGATTCAGACAATGGAACAGTGAAGGGGGTGGGGAGGACAGAGAGAGGGAGAGAGAGAAGAGTTATTTGGAAGAGAACAGGGTAGTGACAGATGAACAACAAAGGAAAATCTGGGCTCCCCTATGGAGAGTAAAAGCAGGGTCACAATTCCCAAGGCAAGACCCTCAAGATCCTATGACAATCAGGCCTTAGACGGAAAGGGGCAGACAGGGATTCTAGTGGATCTCGAATTTGAGACTTGAAATACCTGGTGAGTTTTAGAGCTAAGCAGAAAGAAGCTCCTTCAGCTCAGCCCCTAGAGAGATGCAGAGTGAGGCCCCATGGTTCACCGTTAGTTCTGGGATTGTCTTGGCCATTTCCAGTCTCCTGGGGTTCTCAGTGGGCAAGGACAGCTCAGTTATGCTCTGAGCTCCCTGGGTACTCCCTGCCTGTCAGGCAACATTTATAGACGGGAGCTTTGGTTAAAAATGAACATTAGGAACAGCCAGGAAGAGACACGAGAGGCAAGGAGATATCAATTGGCCCAGCCGGTCTGGAAGAGTTGTAGTAAAAAGAGGGCAGGTTTAGCAGAGGACAACAGGCAAGTCTCAAGACAGAGAAAGGAGTCATTTGTTCACTCAGGTTGTCATGAACTGGCTCCTTATGGATCGTGTTTTATGTGCCAGGCACTGTGCTAGATTGAAGGGAACCTGTTTTTAAGAAGCTCATGGTTTGAAGGGGGAGAAAAACATGTGAACAGATCTTAGAAAATGGTATAGTGATAGAAACATGTTCTGGGTAGAGGCACAAGGGAGGGAATGATCAGCAATATCAAGGAAGGCTTTCAGGAGGATGTGTCACTCTAGCTGGGTCTTGGAAAATGAGTAGGAGTTCAACACGTAGATGAAGGGACATAGGGCATTTTAGGCAGAGGAGATGAATGGTATGTGGAGACACGGAGGTAAAAATAAATTAGTATTTGCAAAGGAAGTACTTCAGTATAGCTGGAATTTAGGGTATGCAGAGAGGAGCCGTAGCAGCTGAGACTAGGGAGGTAGGTGGGGTCAGATCATAAAGGGCTTTGAACACTATACTCAGGAGTCTGGACCTGGTCCTACAGGCCAAAAAGAGCCATTGAAGGAATCAAGAAAGGGGTGAGAAATGGTTGGATTTGCAATTTAGAAGTATCACTCTCAAAAAAGTATGGAGGAAGAATTAGGGATTCAGAATTGTTAAGACTAGCTAGGAAGCTATTACAGAAATCTAGGAGGTAAGTCAGACAGAGAAAGACAAATATAATATCACATATGTGGAATCTAAAAAAATAATGCAAATGAACTTATCTATAAAACAGAAACAGACTCACAGACTTTGAACACAAACTTATGGTTACCAAAGGGGAAATATGGCAGGGGGAGGGATAAATTAGGAGCTTGGGATTAACATATACACATTACTATATATAAAATAGATAATAAACAAGGACCTACTGTATAGCACAGGGAACTCTACTCAATATTCTGTAATAACCTATATGGGAAAAGAATCTGAAAAAGAATGAATATATATATATATATATATATCCATTCCGTTTTTTATATATATATATATATATATATATACAACTGAATCACTTTGCTGTAAACCTGAAACTAACACAACATTGTAAATCAACTATGTTCCAATATAAAATAAAAATTAAATTAAAAATTTTAAAAAGGGAATTCCCTGGTGGTCCAGTAGTCAGGACTCCATGCTTCCATTGTAGGGGGCGTGGGTTCGATCCCTGGGCAGGGAACTAAGATCCTGCAAGCTGTGTGGCGTGGCCAAAAATAAATAAATAAATAGAAATCTAGGAGGAAGTATGAGGACAGGTCTGAGCTAGAACAATGGAAGCAACGGAGATAAAGAGGAAGAGACCAAAACAGAGAGAAGAAGGGGTGGGGAAGGTTAGCTGGGAAGGCCATTGCCTTCTACCTACTTGCTATGAAATTCCAGCGGGGACCTAGGCTGGCTCCCCACATGGCTGCCGGCAAGGAACTGCTCTGTTATGGGGCCCCCCGCTGTGCCTCGCATGATTTCTAGGGAAAAGGTAGATCTTTCTGTCTCTCCATTCTTCTCTCAGCTGATTCCAAGCCCCCTCCTTCTTGGGGCTAACATTGGAGCCCTTCACTCTACACACACTGAGGAAGCTCTTGGCAGGTCCTCAGCTCTTCAGAACAGGGAGCTTTGCTGAGTGTGACTAGATCAAGAAACGTAATTTGAAATAGCTGGCAGGGGTCCTACTCAGGGTAAGTTTGGGAACTGGCACTATGCCAGGGGAGTGGAATAACAGAGGAGTGAGGGCAGGTGAGAAACGTACTCCCTGCACAGTGATAAGAGTTCCTAGATTTTTGGCCCAAGTCCGTCTTCAGTGCCCACTGGGCTGCCAGAGCCCCACATTCTGGGCTTTGCCTCTTCAGAGGCTCTTGCTCTTTGTGCTGGGTGCAGCCTGAGTGGACGAGGAGAGCCAGCTCTGCTCATCTCCATCCTGCCTCCCTTCTCTACTTGCCCTTCCCGCTCTAGACACCGTCTTTCTCCATCCTGTCCTGTCCTCCAGAAGCCGACTTCCGTGCACTGCCTCAAGCACGCTTTCTTGCCTCCAGGATTCCTATTGGGTTCGACGCATGGAGGACATTGGAGGACAGGAGGAGAGAAGCAGTTGGGATAAATAACGTCCTGGATCCTTCCTCCTTTTCTGAAGGTCACAGCTCCTAAGCACAGCTGCAGTCACAGCCACAGCTCTTTCTGGGATCTGGCTGATGCTCGGGCCAACGGGTGGTAACAGCTCCCCTGCTGGGCTTCACGTTCTCTTTGTAAATAGTCCCTTCATTAAACTTTCCTGTTACTCCATTTGTGGACCTCTGTTCCTTGCTAGAACCTTGACTAGTACAAGAGGCATCTTCAGAGATATGACACTAGCTGGACATATATTTGTTCCAGCAAGTTCTCTTCGATCCCATCCTAGTTTGTCTACCATGGGCCTTTCAGTATTATATTAATAAGAAGCTGCCTCTCCCTGCTGGGTTGATGGGCAGACTGTAGAGAAACCAAACAGAAATTTAATCCCATGTCCTTGGCCTGGGCAGCTTCTCATTGCTCTACTTAGATGTTCACTCCTACAGCTTTGCAGAGGGTACGATGGCTAAAAAGAAATTTAATTGAGACACAGAGAATGTCACGACTGGGGAGCTGTATGGCTTGGTGTAGTCATTCATTCTTATATCCAGCAAATATCTGTGGAACACTTATCATGTTCTAGATACTATGCTAGGCCCCGTGGATAAAACAAACAGTAAACAAAATATAATCCCAGTCTCACTGAGTACACAGTTTTGTTGGAGAGACAGATGAGTAATCAGGCAATTATAATAAGATAACCTTATCAGAGGGGTGAACATGGCTTGATGTGGAAATACATAGAAGTGGCACCTATCCTAATCTCGGGGGGTAGGGCAGAGAAGCCTTCCTGGAGGAATTGAGTTTAAGCTAAAATCTGGGGAAATCTTGGAGTTGACAGGAGTGGAGGGTAGGGGAGAAGGGGAGGGAGGAGGGAACAGCATGTGCAAAAACAAGGAGTTGGAACCTGGTGCCTTGGAAAGCTGAAAGTAACTCAGTATGGCTGGAGTTTGTAGAAGGGGAGGGTGGCGAGAGATTAGGCTGTTAAGGAGGTAGAGACCAGACCCTGCCTGGCCTTCTAGAGTGTATTAAAGAGTCTGGACTTGGTTCTCAGAGCAATGGGGGAGGCCATTGGTGGTTTTTAAGTAGGGAAGGGATAAGATCAGATTTGTACTGAAGTATCTGGCTGCAGTGTGGCAAGTGGACTGGCAGAGGCAAGATGGGAGCAGGGAGCCATCTCAGAGGCTGATCCAGTAGCCCAGACAGGGACAGGGACAGGGACAGGGACAGTGAGACTTGATAAAACCTGGATTGGTGCTGGGAAGAGTGAGGAGAACAGAAGAGGCAGGGACTGCTCCCATTTCTGGCATAGGTGACCGGGTAGATGGGAAGAAAAGGAAGAGAAGGGGGAGCAGGTCTGGTAGGAGGTGGAAGATGAGTTTTATTTCCATTCATGAGGAGATGTTGAGATGGATATGTCTGGGGACAGCCTGAAGGAAGCCGGTTACAGGAATCTGCAGTTTCCACAATCACAAGTTCTGAGTTTGCTACTGAGCTTCTTTCTCTGAGCACTCTGAGATCGTCTTGGGTGAGGTCTATCAGAGCTGCCAAGCAGCCTCCATCCTTCCTGTTTCAATAGCCTGCAGCCTGTCCTTTGACGGCTCTCCCAGGCACTAGAGGGCAACGGCTCCCACTGGCACACATCAAACCAGTTCCAGCTCCGGGTCAGGCCCTTGGAGGGTGGTGAAATGGAGGTGCATGGCAGGAGGAGACAAAAATAAGACTTGGCTTGTAGGATGTCAGCCTGAGGAGCTCTAGCTTATGCAGCAGGCAAGTCAGGGAGATGGACTGAGACTTCTCAGCAGGGAAGGAACATGGTGAAATTGTGAGCTTAGGATGCATGAACTGATGGTGTTGTGCAAGGTGAACAGGAGGTAGGAAGACCAATTGACCAATGGGGAGGTTGCTACAATAATGCAGAGATTATTAACAAAGATTTAAAAATTGATAATATGGATAATGGTTTAAGAAAATGGGTATAATCATTGGCTGCTGTGAGACTGTGAATTGGTATAACCTTTTTAGAATGCTGTCTATCAATATGTATACAACAACTTTTTAAAAATTCATAAATTTGATCCAATAATTTCAAAGGTAATTATCAGAAATTCTCAAAAATATGTATGTTCAAAAATGTTCATTAGTGAAAAGAAAGAAGGCGTCACCTAAGTACTCATCAAAGGGAAAATAGTTAAATATATTAAAATACACTAAACAATGAAATATTTTTTGAGTGAATTTTATGGCACATGAAAGCTGTTTTTTAATTTATTTTTAAGTTTTAGTTTATTTTTTATTGAGGTAACAGTTTATAACATGATATAAGGTTCATGTGAACAACGTTCTATTTCTATTTCTATATGTCCTACAGCATCCTCACTACAAAAAATTTAATTTCCATCCATCACTGTACCATTGATCCCCTTTACCCATTTTGCCCCTCACCCCCTTCCCCTCTGATAACCATTACTCTGTTCTCTGTATATATGTGTTTGTTTTTAAACAATGAAGTATTTAAACATCATTGGAAAAAGCGTCTTGGAAGCATACTTAATGGAATTAGAAAATGCTCACAACATTATGATAAGTGGAAAAACCATGATACAAAATGGAATGTAGTATCCTGAACTGAATCCTAGAACAGAAAAAGGGCATCAGTGGAAAAATTGGGGAGATCCAAATCCAGTCTGTAGTTTAGTTAATTTCTTAGTTTTGATAAATGTACTATGGTGATTGAAGATGGTAGCATTAGGGGAAGCTGAGTGAGGGGCATACAGGAACTCTCCGTACTATGTTTGTAATTTTTCTGTAAATCTGTGGCTAATATTTCTTGAGCCTTACTACACGTCAGGCATTGTGTGAAGTACCTTCCTTACATTTCATTTAATCCTATCTTATGAAGTAGGTACTATTATAGCTCCTTTTACAGATGACAAAACGGAGGCTCCAAGTCACACAGTTAAGTGGTAGAGCCAGGATTCAAATTCAGATACTCCTGATCCTAAGGTCTGTGTTTTTGCAATTCCGCATTGAAAAAAGAAATGCAGTATCAGATGGTTACTAGTGGTTACCTCTGGGAGGTGGGAACATGTTTTTCCATGCCCTTGGGGGTGTGGGTAGGGAAAGGATAGGGGAAAGAATGAATAGGACTTGCTGTCTGATTAGGGATAGGTAGGTGATAAATAAAGTCAGGAATTGAAGATGGCAGTAAACTTTGGTGCTACTTCTGGAAGCATGGAAGATAGGAGAGGGGACCAATTTTGGTGGGGGCTAGGGGAAGACTTGACTTCAGCCTCCACTCTGTGCAGAGGGCGGTGCTAGAGGATATTGACTGTTCCATGAACAGCCTGAGTGATGGGCCTGCCTCAGAACCCTCGCAGCTCTGGGAACTATGGCTCAGGTTTGCCATGTGACGCTAGGAGAACACACACATTCAGGGATGGAGAGTGGGGATGAGACGAATAGGGGGCCAACCTGACCAGGGGAAGGAAGCCTCACAAGGAGGCCCAAGAAGTCCCTGAGCTTCACTGAGTTGCTGCTGAAGCCACCCACAGGCTCGGGGCTAGAAGGGGTGGCCGGAACCATCATTCATAGCCTAGCTATGTGATACTTGGGTACAGCTCCTCGGGGCTGCGACAGGTGGAGCACGAATCTGGGGCAAGTCCTGGGCAGGCACGACTTTGCTCTCTGGAGAGGTTCCTATTCCTACGGGTAGAAAAGTAACCTTTCTGGGGCTTCCCTGGTGGCGCAGTGGTTAAGAATCCACCTGCCAATGCAGGGGACATGGGTTCGAGCCCTGGTCTGGGAAGATCCCACATGCCGCAGAGCAACTAAGCCTGTGCACCACAACTACTGAGCCTGCGCTCTAGAGCCTGCGAGCCACAACTACTGAGCCTGTGCGCCACAACTACTGAAGCCCACCCACCTAGAGCCTGTGCTCTGCAACAAAAGAAGCCCATGCTTCTCACATGGGCCAAACCCAACACAGCCAAAAATAAAATGAAAAAATTTATTAAAAAAAAAAAAAGAAAAGTAACCTTTCTGCATCTTTTCAGAATCTCTGGCTCTCCCGATTTCCCCATGCCTGATTCTTCCCATCAGCTCATCATTGATGACAAGCCCTTAGATCTTCCCGATGCACCCAGAGGAGGAGCTTTGCCCTGAGGATGCTGTGAAATCAAGGGCAGCCACGAGCACTCGATGGCCTTTCCAGCTCATGCACCTGACACTGGCACCTGGGAGGCTCCCTGGGGGAATGTCTCCCTAACCCCAGAGATCTCCACCTGCCTCCTCATCAAACCCGCCTCACTCGGCTGCAGTAGGAGAGGCCAGACCTGGGTCCTCTGGGCTTCTGGAGTAGCTTTGGGTCACTCACCCCTCTAAGCCCCCTTGGCCTCCTGGGACCGTGGAGGGACACCAGCTAGCAGTCAGGAGGGCTCAGGCCTGCTCTTGTGCTCTCTTCTTGATCAATCTGCTCTCTTTCTGTCCCTCTGGGCCCTAGGGCCTAAGGTTGTCCCAGGCTTTGGCCCTGCAGGGGACAAACTCTAAACTTCCCAGCTGGCTCTGGGTCCCTGCCGAGCTGCGGGCTGAGGACAGGGCTCCTGTGGTAGCTTGGAGCCCTTGCTGCTTCTCTCCGTGGAATTTGGACAGATGGAGCCCAGGCACAAGACAAATAAACCAATTAAATCTGAGAAAACACCTTCCTGCTATTTTTCTCCAGAGCCACTGCCCACCCCGGCTCAGAGTGTGGGTAGAACTGTCTGCGAGCTGAGAGGCTGGTGTGGGGACTCTCCCTGCTCCTGCCTGGAGACCCCCTCCGTCAGGCCGGCCCCTGCAGCTTGGCGTGTTTTCCTAACGTGGTGAACACATGCTCTCTCTGGAGGAGCACTGTTTTCCCTCCAAGGCCCTTCAGTCACACTGGAGGGGAGAAGTAGGAAAGGCCAGGGGTCCCCCAGCTAAGAGGAAGAGAGAGAAAGGGGAAGGGGTTGCTAGACTGGGGAGGCCGAACTGGGAAGGATGGCAGATGAGGCTGGTCAAGGCTGGGGGGAGACAGGGAGTTCCAAGACTTCAGAATCTCGGGGCTGGTGAACCCCTCCTACCACCGGACACACCAGGGATCAGTCTAGCAACAATGCGAGGCAAGAAAGAGACGGTCACTCTTGGAATCCACTCCTTTGGAGAACCAGAGAAAAGGTGGAGAGAGAAAAATCCCACAGTAGAGGAAGCTTCCTTGGGTACGCTGTGCTTCCTTTACTTAAATTTGACCTGTGTTTAGCAACCATTGGGAGAGAGCCTCCCTGATGGAAGGCCTCATGCCAGGTGCTGGGGCTTGTGGAACAGAGGAGACACTGCCTGGCTGGGGAAGATGGCCATGTATACTGAGCATTACAAGCTACGTCACATCTGTCCTGAGAGAATATGATGGCACGAACAAACTGCTTAGTGGAAAGAAGGGCTCCTTTATGTCTGGAGGGGTTGGCGAAGACTTCACAAAGGAAAGGACCTCTGAGCTGGGTCTTAAAGAATGATCCGGAGTGTACTGAATAGATGTTGAATGAAGGCATCAGGGTGGGGAGCTTGGGTGGACGAGAGCAGGCCAGGTAAAGGGAATAGTGTGTGCAAACGCTTGGAGGCGTTAGAGAGCTGGGATGTTACCCTGGGAACAATGAGGAGCCCTTGGAGGGTTGCAGGCAGGTATTGGAGTGGCATTTTAGCAAGATCATGCTAGCAGCGGGGTGGAGGTTGCGTGATAGAAAGATTGGATGGTGAATACCAATTGGGAGGATTTTTAGATAATATAAGTGAGACATACTGGGACCTGAACTAAGTCAGTAGCAGGGGCTCGGGATAAGGGGACATATAAAAGGGATGATAAGGAATCTATAGGATTTAATGACTGATGGGACATGGGGGATGTGAGGCCAAGAAAGAAGAGAAAAAGGATGCCTAGGTTTCTGGCTTAGGTGCCTGGAAGGA
The DNA here is from genome assembly GCF_963455315.2 of Globicephala melas. Taxonomy (NCBI): domain Eukaryota; kingdom Metazoa; phylum Chordata; class Mammalia; order Artiodactyla; family Delphinidae; genus Globicephala; species Globicephala melas. The sequence continues at coordinate 151,566,195 of NC_083314.1, forward strand.
GAGTGGTGCTCTTCATGCTGAGAAATAAAGGAAAGAGAACAAGTTGTGTGTGTGTGTGTGTGTTAAGGCATGATAATGGCTGTTATAAGGCAGGTTTGCTCTAGGTGGAGATACACAGGATGTAGTGGGTTTATGAGTCTAGAGCATCTATGGCAAAGATCGCTTCAAGATTTCATGACTGGGTAATTGAAAGGATGATCATGCCATCAACAGAAATAAGGACTGCTGAAGGTGAATTATGATGCGGTGGGGGCTAGATGATGGATTCAATTTCACGATGTCTGTGGGACAGAGCACTGAAGATATTCACCAGGCAGTTGGAAAAATGGGATCAGAGCAGCGAGAGGTCAGATTTGGAGGTTCATATTCAGGAGTCCTCTAAATAAAGATGAAAGCTGCAGCTGCAGGGACGGATGAGATCATCAGATTAAAGCACACACGGAGAGAAGAGGGTCAGAGACAGAACGCTGGAAAATACCTGCTTTTATTTCGGGTGGGAGGAGGGCAAGGGCCAAAGAAGGAGCTGTCTGCAAGGAGAACCAGGAGTGTGGTGCCAGAGAGAGAGGAGCGCTTCCGAAAGGTGGCCAGCAGGTTAGCTGAAGAGATGCTGGGAAGGGCGAGGACTGAGACAGACTTGGGGATTCAGATTAACGACCTGTAAGAGAACAGATTCAATAGAGAAGTAGGGATGATGGCAGCAAAGAGCCAGTGGTGGGAAGTGAGGTGGCTAAGTATAAATAAACCTTTGAGCAGTGAGACGGTGAAGGGGACAGAAGCGCAAGAAGTGATGAGGGTCTACAGGATTTTTAAATGGGGAAAACTTGGTCCAGGTGCATTTCTGTGATACACACAAGGACACATCTCCATATTAGCCATCTCACGGGGCTGTTGGCCACGCCCCGCCCCTGTCCTGGGGTCTCGAGTGTTCACAGATTCCCCAGGGCCAGTGTGCCGGTGACCCTGGGGGAAGGGTGCCCCCTTCAGCCTGTGGCACTCACCAACACCTTGATTCTTTCCTCCCTTCTTTCTGCCCTGACTCCTCTTCATTTCCAAAACAAACATTGATGGAACACTATTACATGCCATCTGCATTGGGTGATACAATACTGTACAGGGATTAGCGCAGGCAAGAAAGAACAGCAGGGGGAGACTGGTGAGGCGACCATAACGATGCAGTAGTTTGAACTAGGCAGTAGCAGGTGGGATGGAGGAGAGGAGGGTGGATTTGAGGGGTATGTTGGAGACGGAGACTCCGGGGCTTTGAGATCGACTGGAAGAGGGCCGAGGGGAAAGAAGAGGCTGAGGCTGCCTTAGAAGTTTCAGCTCTGGGATGCCAGTGAGGGGTCAGGAGTGATCCCTGAGGCCTCTCTTGCCTGCTTCTAGCCAGAGCTGGGTGCGTCACCGATTCTGAAGCAAGCACTCCATCTCGGGGTAACATGATCCTGTAACGCAGGGCTCCTCTGATGTGGGCTGCTTGCCTTTTACAGCATTAGGGGAGCAACATTTCATGGAAAATTCAATAAATCCCCCTGTACAGCCAGACGTCTGTAAACAATGGCTTCCAAATTCAATCAGGCTGGGGACCCGCAGCAGCATTTATGAGCTCTAACGTGGAATATTATATAGGGGAGTGAGTAGCAGGGGGCTGGGGGAAGGGACTTCCTGGAAGATGAAAGATCCTGTGTGGTTCCTGCTTTCAGAGGCTTACAGTGGAGTGATTCTCCAGGTAGAAGTCCTGGCCCTGGGAACTCTTGGGCCGGGCCTGGGGCCCCTGAGCCGAGGCTCTGGGCTTGGGGAGGAGGACAAGGGACTGAGACTTTGGTACTGGCTGTGATGAGGCTGAATGGTCACAACCACCAGGGCTGAGAGTCAGCTCCCCAGTTCCTCCCCCAGTCTGCAGGAGACGCCCATCTGAGCTGCCTGGGAGGTGCCCGTGGTGTGCTTACTGCCTTTGTCATGCGTGAAGGCCCCACGGCTTCAAACCTCCTGTTTATAAACCTTCCACCCCTTTGGTCCTCTGGCCTGGCAGTGATCTTCAGAGAACTATTCCCTCTCTATCAGGCTCAGATTGACCTTCACCTAGTGCAGAAGGAGGCAGGGGCAAGGACAGCAGCTACAACTCTGAGAGCTCTTCTGCAGTATGCTCTCTCAGGGAGGCTCCAAGGTCTCCTCCACTCTCTAGGCCCCCTAGATTTCTCCTGCCCTTTGCCCTTCGAACACCTCCACCCTCTGGCCGGCTCTCCCAGCCTCTTCCTCCTCTACAGCTGTTGCCTTCAAACCATCTGGCAGGCCTTCTCCAGCAAACCAGTGTGGGGCTCTATGGGGCAGAGGAAACAACAAAGGCTCTGGGTTCAAATCCATCCTTGTCATTTACCAGCTATGGATCTTGGATAAGTCACTTCCTCCTCTGGATCTCAGTGTCCTTATCTGTCCAGGGGAATAATATTGACTGCCTTGCAGAGTGCCCGTGAGGATGAAATTGGACAATGAAGGTCAAGTGCCTGGTGTTCTGGTATGAAGTAAGCATGCAAAACATGCTAGCTTCCTTCTCCACGTTTCTCCTCCTCCTCTCAAATCTCCCTTTAATAAAGCTTCAGTTAATTACCGGAAGCTGCCCTCCCTCCAACCAAAGGTACCAGTTGTTCCACTGGCTCTTTGCTGGTGTCCTGCACATCTCACAGGCCCCCTTTGTGATTCCTGTGCAGGCCTGATTGGAATCCAACAGGAAGAGCATCAAAGATCACAAAAAGCCCCGGCCACACTGAGAGGCTCAGGTAAGGGGCGGAGGCACCTCTGGGGAGCCCCGACACTGCGGGGCCTTTCTTAGATACCTGGAACGTAAGCTTCAGGAGGACAGGGGTTTCCACCTGCTTTGTTTATGACTCTATTCCCAGTGTCTAGAGCTGGGCTCGACACTTGGTAAGTGTTCATTAAGTCCTTCTTGAATGAATTAATTACTTCAGCTTCTCTCACCATTTTCCTGTGGTTTTTCTCTGGTCCCAGAGGGAGAACAGAGAGTCTGCCTTCCAGAAGAACAAGCCACAAACCCTCCGGAAAGTCAGGAATCCTCTCTTCCCTCTAAATGTCCTTGGAATGCTGGCCAGGCTTCCCCCCAAGGAGCAAGTAGGGAGCAGAATCACTATCAGCAAGGATTCTCCTTGCCACCCGCTGCTAGAAGCACGAGTTTGGGGAGGATGAAGGGAAGGGCGTGAATTTGCAGGCGAGGTTTTATGGAGGCTCCAGCCTGGTCTGTATTCAGCCTTTGGAGATACCGGATATACAAGTTCTGTGAATGTGAACTGGATGTACACTCCCCTCCCTTTTCAGAGGACAGTTCCATAGAGCTCCACCGCAGTCAATTTAAAACACGGGGCAAAAGGAAGGGAGAGGCTGGCTAGCCCCAGAGCAATCGTAAGTAGCATTTTAAAGGATTTATCACGTGCCAGCCTCTGCGCTCAGCACTTCAGGCATCAACTCATTTAAACCTCCCATCAGCCTAGTATTATCCCCATTTTATCTATAAGGAAATCGAGGCTTAGAGAGGTTAGATAACGTGCCGAGATCACAGAGCCGAACAGAGGAGGAACAGGATGGGATCCCAGGTCTGAGCGATGAACCATGACCTGCTGCTGCTTCAGAAAAAGATGATGGAGAGCAGACCTGGGCTTGAATGGTTCTGGGGCCCCGGCAGAGACCAAGCATTCTCCATCTGCTCCCGCTTCGTCCTTCACCCCCACCTCCTCCAATTCATAGTGGGCAACTGAGATCGTTTGGGAGAGGTTATCTCCTCTGGGCCCCCAGACCCTGCTGGGCCTTCCCTGGGGAAGAGAAAGAAGGTGGGATGGGGTCCAGGGAGACCTGCTGCTCCCTGACGCCCGCTACAGATGCAAGTGGGATGCTCTGCTGCTCAGCTGGGACCAGTTTCAGCCAACTGGGCATACTTGCGAGAGGCCGCTGCTTGCTCCACCGCTTCCAACTGCCCAGTAATCCCACCCATCTGGAGGGAGGAGATCCTTTAGGATCCGTGCCAATGTTGACCTTTTGGTTTTCCATTTGGCCGGAGCGGGGGAGGGGGTCCAAGGAGACAGATCCCCGGGGTGAGATCTCTCCCCAGGGCCAGATATCCAGCTTCCGGAGCTCTGGGATTTATGCCTGAGGCAGTCACGCAAAATGCCCGTTTCCCCCCCAGATATCCAACATACGATATCATGTCCCCTGCACACCCCAGAGACGTACCCATGGACATGCACACGCGGCTTCAACGTTGACTTCGGTGACTAGATGGGTCTGTTCTCCTGCTCTCTCTCCCCCCCTCTCTCCCTCTCAACTCCCCCCCCCCCCGCCCTCTCTCTCTAATTCTCCCTGCGAGCTGCTGTAAGGATCAGTCCCCAAAGAAAAATGCCCAATTTGTCATGTCATGTCCAGCTGTTAACCTCCCGTCGGTAAGCCATGGGGAAGACTTACTTTCTCCTATTTATTTATTTGCCACTTGGACAATAGAAGGCCCCAGGCCTGCTGAGTTCTCCATAATAAAGCCACCAACGATCTCCCCCTTCACCCCTCCCCTCCCCCCACCCCCATGTCAACAACACTAGCCAACCTGCAGGTGTCACTGGGCATTAACCCCGGGCTTAACTCTGGCTCTGGTGAACCAGAGGGAAGGGGGAGGGGGGAGCGAGCGAAGGTGGGGGGTCTGACGGGGAGGTCTCTGCACAAAGAGGAAGGCCTGGGGATGGGCCGGCTCATAACCATCCCTCCGGAAAGCTCACTGTGCTGAGGCTGGGGGAGGGAGGGAGGGAGGGAGGGAGGGATCAACCATATAATGCGGCTGCTTCTTCCCAGCCTCCCCAGTGGTCTGCGGGCGGAGCCTGGGCCGGCGGGTGGCAGGCACCCGGGCTCACCGCACCTAGCAACACTGCCGAGAGACGGGGCCCTGCAGGAATGAGGCCCAGAGAGACGGGGCCCTGCAGGAATGAGGCCCAGTGCGGCTGGCCTAGAGCAGGCCCGGGAGGGGCTGGGGCAGGGCGGGAAGCTCAGACCCTCCAGACTCACACTCCCTCGCTCCTCTCTCCAGGCTCCTTTGGCCCAGCCTGATTTGCTCAGGTGGAAGGGCTAGCGATGCCCCCAGGCTGGGCTCCCCGTTCTCCTGGGCTGAAGAAGAGGTGGGGAGGGGGAGGGGGAGGGACTACTCTTTAGTCTGCTGCCCTTCCTTCTGTTCAGATGTCAGAGTGAGTTATGGATAGCACTGAAGTGCAGCCCCCGTGGCCTTTCAACTGGGCCTCCCCGCCCAATGTCGTCAATAACACCATCCTCTCTTCCCCGGGACCCTAGTTTCCCTCCCGGACCAGCTGTGGAGCAGAGAGCACAGATTAGGATTAGCCAGAGTTGGGCTCCCAAACTGTCCCTGCAGTGGTTCCCTACACTTTGGTGACCACTCCTCCACTGCCAGCATCTTCCCCATCCCGGGACAGACGAAGATGTTAACTTTGTTAACTGCCTGCTCCACAGTGGGAGCTCACTGTTCTCTGAATCAGAATGGAAATAACTAAGAAAAGGAAAAATCATGGTTACTGCAAAGTTGCCTCCAGGGTCGGAGGGGGTCTGCACTGGTTCCCACTCTGTTCTTGGCCTAGTGCTACCTTCATTTGTACCGAGAAGCAGCTGGAGAGACTCTAGGGCCTGGAGGACCAGAGTACAGAGACAGAGGTCAAAGGCCATGGAGACCAGGCAGAAACAAGGTTAGGCAGGTTAGGCGAGTCAGTTAGTTAGTTACGTTACTTAGGTCAAGCCCACACTCTCCTGTAGCAGCAGTCCTGGTTGCCACAGTGCTGGAAGCAAGGACCACACTCCACCCGGGGATGTCAAAGGCTAAAATTTTTCTCAAGAGGGATTTCTCAAGATTTCATTTTATAAAATTACCCATATCCAGGAGATGCATGCTAAGAGGGCTGCTAACAGCTATAATTTTCCAGAGTGAGGCGACCAGAATGAGAAGGCATCTGACCAGACTGGAGATGCTCCATCACCGTTCAGTGTGAGAAGCATGTGGGACCCTCTGGAGCTGGTCCACAGTGCCCCAGAATGCCCTGGAAAACAGCAGCTTCCAGCAGGGTCATGGTTATGACCTGTCCAGCACAGGAAAAGGGGAGCTTCTGTGGTGGGCAGGAGATGGGGCTATGAAATAGTTCTCTGAGGAGTCTTCCAATCAGTGCTCAGAAGCTATGATTCTAAAGATGTCAGGATTCAGTCTAGGAGACAATGGGTACAGAGGAAGAAAATCCAGACAACCATGTGAGACAAACCTGGATTTGAATCCCGGCTCAGTTGATTACTAGCTGTGTGACTTTGGGTAAGTTACTTGACTTCTCTGAAGTTCAAGTTCCTCTTCCATAAAAGGAAGCACATAAACCTAACTAACTCCTAGTTGTTAGGAGGATTAAGTGAAATAATCTAAGGGAAAACACCTAGAATTATGCCTGGTATATAGCAAACACCGCAATAAATGTTAATGACTGTCTCCTTTCCTTGTCTGAAACTTACCTGGTTCAGCCTTGGCCTCAACAAGGAAACCTGATTCATTGTACCCAGCAGCCACCACAAAAGGAGGTTGTATTAGTGCCCCTGTTCATGGCGCTTGGCTTGTCCACTCAGAGTTGGGTCTTTCTCCCTCCTCACTTCCATCACCCAGAACGCTTCGTTCTGGACAGAGACGCTGCAGTGGCTGGTTTGTGGGGAAGGCATATACACATTTCTTATCTGGCCTGAATAGCAGGCATTAAAATGCATTTTGGTTCGCCTTTGCCCAGGACAATAAAGAAAAAAAAGGAAGCTTTAAGTCACTAATAAAAATCAAATGTAGGCAGTTTGCAGGAGTGATCAGCTCAGAGCTTTGCTGTTCTCTTGTTAAGGGTCTGAAGCCATAAATAACTTCCCCATAAGAAGGCAGAGGCGAGGGGGAGTGAGTGAGAGGGAACGCAACAACACCAAATTTTTCATTTTTCTCCATAAATCATTTCAGCATGCGATAATATTTGTTTTTTCTAATGAGTCTCTTGTGATCCATTCCAGGAGCTAACATCAGGGCCTGTCATGGGGTGATGTGTGGTACAGTTCAACGCTTTACAAAAACTGCCTGCTACACAGATTTTTTTCCTTTCTTCCTTATGCTAAGTATTCATGAAGCCCATTATTCTGTGCTCATGCTTTACAGATCCTTCCTTTCTGATCTTTCTCCTTTGGGTAGCTACTCTCTTGCTCTCTCCTGTCTGCTTATACTGAGGGGCTTTGCTGTTGCCTGGGAAGGAGATGTGGGCAGCGGGAGAGGAAGGGGGATCGGAGGTATCCTTGGGAAGCCATCAGGTGTAGACTTTGAGCTCGGGTGGGAAGGGGGAGCATTCTTCAAAATTCAACTGAAGCCAATGTGGGAGGATGTCTTTTATAGGCTGGATTTCTCATGGCCAACTCCTGCCCACCCTAGCACAGTGGGCAGGACCACCTGCCAACCAAAAGCCCCCTTCCCCCCAAGAGAGCTGGCAGGTTAAACAGAGACCAGATTCACAGGAAAGACTGTGCATACTGTGCAGAAGAGTCTGGAGCTTAGCCTATAGCAAAGGAAGTCAATGAAGGATTTTACGAAGAATCAAATTTGCATTTTAGACTCTTCTGCTTGATGGGTGTGGACAGCAGATTGGGTAGGGGTGTAGCAGCAAGGAGTGAGATGGAAATCAGAAAATTTTGGAAATGGTATAGTGATACAGATGAAAAATGATAGAATAGGATTCAGAAATGAGGGATTATTAGGAGAGCTTAGTAAAGCCCCACTCATCCTTTAAGACTGATTTTAGCATTACCTTTTCTGTGAAATCATTTCTACCCTCTCCAGGTTGGCTCACTAATTTCTCTTGGCTCCTATAATGCCTTTTTTGTATCTTCCTTCAAGCACTCATCACATTGAATTAGGACTCTTAGCCCGAGCTCCCTGAAGCTAGAGTCCGTGCTACCTTGATCCTTGTATCTTACCTTCTAATATGGTGCATGGCATATAAAATTGCTCAGTGGTACTTATTTTGAATAAGCACACAAACTAATGGACAAATAAAAAGAAGAGGAAAAACAGAACTATAGGTAGAAAGCTTAGGGTTTGGGGGCAGGTGAAAGAACAGGAGCCACCCAAGAACAAGAGGGAAATGCTCAGAGTTAGGGAAGATCTAGGAGTGTCATGTCATGGGCTCATGGTGAGGCATAGGAATAGAGCTTTTGAAAAGAAGGCAATGATTTTTGATGCCAAATGTGAAAGTGAAATTAAGGAAGACAAAGACAGAAGAGTGTCCACAGGATTTGGCAATTCAGAGGTTGTTACTGAGTTTGTGGAAACAGTTTAATTAGAGTTATGAGGGCAGAGGCCGGACCAGCCAGGTCACCTCTGAATGGGAAGTGAGAAAGTGTAGACTAGTCTTTCAAGAAATGCAGCTACAAGGAGAATGAGAAAACTAGGGGTAGCTTCAGGAGAGATACAGGATCAAGGGTAGTTGTTTTTAGGAAGGAGAGGGAGTTTAAAAAACACTTATAGGGACTTTCCTGGCGGCACAGGGGTTAAGAATCTTCCTGCCAGTGCAGGGGACATGGGTTCCAGCCCTGGTCTGGGAAGATCCCACATGCCGCGGAGCAACTAAGCCTGTGCGCCACAACTACTGAGCCTGCGCTTTAGAGCCCACGAGCCACAACTACTGAGTGCACGTGCCACAACTACTGAAGCCTGTGCGCCTAGAGCCTGTGCTCCACAACAAGAGAAGCCACAGCAATGAGAAGCCCGCGCACCGCAACAAAGAGTAGCCCCTGATCACTGCAACTAGAGAAAGACCGTGCTCAGCAATGAAGATCCAATGCAGCCATAAGTAAAAATAAATAGATAAATAAATAAAAAAGAACATTTATAGGGTAAACCAGACAGAAAAGAAAGGGTGATAGAGGAGACACAGGAGAGAGACAGGTAGATCCAGAGCTGGCTGGATAACTGTTCCCAAAGAATACTGGTCAGTGTTTGAAAAAGAAGTCTTCAGTGACATAGGACAGGATTTTTATCCTTTGCCCTGTTTAGCACTTTGATCAACACCTTGAAACCATAAACAATATGGCTAACAAATTTATAGTGAGACAAGCTAGGGACAAGTCAACAAGATGGAATACAGAATCAGGATTCAAAAGTTACCTCCACAAGTTGGAAATTTAACAGAAAAAGGTAAGCGTTCTACATGTAGGCTAAAAATAAATTCTGAAAGTGTTGAAGAGTTATGCCTCCAGAAGAATTCATGGGAAGAAGACCTGGGAGTTTGGGGTGAATGTACATCTGCCAAAAGACTTCCGAAGGTCTTGGCCACATTAGCAGAGATACAGCGAACAGAATAAAGGAGGCCACTCACATCACAAGCGCAGTGGGAACATTCTGCTCTGATTTGGGCTTCATGTTGTTTGGGGGACATTGGTGACTAGGGCAGATTTGGTCAAGATGGAAAGATGTCTTGAAATCACGACTTGTAATCATTGGTTGGAGAAGCTGAAGAAAGAATCATTGAGAAATGCGATAGGAATTCTTAAGTATTTGCCAGTTCATCATAGAGTAAAAAAAAAAAATACATTTTCTCTGAAGAGACTCAAAGGGGGCTTCCCTGGTGGCGCAGTGGTTGAGAGTCCGCCTGCCAATGCAGGGGACACGGGTTCGAGCCCTGGTCTGGGAAGATCCCACATGCCTCGGAGCAACTGGGCCCGTGAGCCACAAGTACTGAGCCTGCACATCTGGAGCCTGTGCTCTGCAACAGGAGAAGCCGCGACAGTGAGAGGCCCGTGCACCGCGATGAAGAGTGGCCCCCGCTTGCCACAACTAGAGAAAGCCCTCACACAGAAACGAAGACCCAACGCAACCAAATAAATAAATAAATTAAAAAAAAAAAAAAAAAAGACTCAAAGGACAGAACTTTAACTCCAGGATGAGAATTAAATAAAGGCACATTTTGGCTCAATATGAGGTAAAAAGTCAATGGATCCTCCTCTTTGCATGGGTTTTAGGATTCCTAAAACTGAATATAAATGTTGTGTATATGTGACTACGTATGGGGTCCATGAGTTTCCAGAAATTCTTAAAGGGGTCTGTGACACACACACAGGCACATACACAACCACAGAAAAAGGGAGACTTTTCTTTCAAGTATGGCAATTGGAATGGAACCATGCTTCCAGAAGGAGCAGGCTTCCCGTTACCACATATGTTCAATAGAGGTAGAAAGAGCTAGTTAAGCCTCTATCAAGTTTGGAGGTCTGATTCAGGAAGAGGTTGGTTGTAGACCATGCAAAGGAAGGGGTGTGTGTGTGTGTGTGTGTGTGTGTGTGTGTGTGTGTGTGTGTGTGTGTGTGTGTGTGTGTGTGTGTGTGCAGAGGGTTAGAAAGAGATAAAGAAGGCGGCAAGACAGAGGTAGTGAGATAAACACTGTCATGGGCCGTTTCCATCATGTACTCACAAGAGCATAATAAAGCCCTTGTAATATACTAGAACTTGTGTGGTCCCGGGGCCTAATTTGCATACTAATTACTGAGTGCAAATGGGACCGAGGGGTAGGGAGGGAGGGTGGGGGAGGCATGCAGGGAGCGAGGGGCCTGGACTGTTTGCTCTGCCATTTCATATCATGCTAACAAGCTAATCCGGCGTGCAGTTAGCTCCTGATATATAACTGCTCATTAGTATTATAATAAAGTACATGAAACAACCATAAAACGTTATATACTGCACAAGTGTTGTTTTCTTGCCAATTATCTGCAGGCGGATTTATCACCACAGTTGTTTCGAATTCCCCTTGGTGAGGTTTGGGCGGAATAAAGAAAGGTGTTGGTGGCGGCAGCAGCAGAGGGGGGCCTTTTCGAGGGGCAGACCATGTGTTTTCTTAAGTAGCACTTACTGATGCGCCATTTCATGAGAGTGAAGCAACAAGATCCCATCCTTCCCCATCTCAGCAGCTCAGGAGGAGAGCGAGGAGGAGAGAGCTGAGGAAGGCTGCAGGCCTGCGGTGCTGGGCCCCAGAGATACAGGGCCTATAGTCCTTTGGACAGCCCAGAACCTCCAACCACAGAAGCCTGTGACAGTCCCATGGCTGTTTTATGAGATCTTGTAAAGCTGTACCACTTGCCCTCCAACCTTCCAGAGTGACCCAGTTCAAAGTAACACTCGCCTTATCCCCAAAGCGCCTACTCAGTGAGTTCTAGGGAAGGCAGCCTTATTCTGGGAAGATGTTCTGGAGATCAGCAGTTCTGGCAGAGTTCCCTTCTGCCTCTGTGCCCTCAAGATACTCTGGAAACCCAGCCTCCACTCAGCGCTCTGGGAGAAGCTAAGAGTAAGTGAGGGAAGTCCCAGCTTTCCCAGCCAGTCTATTGGGTCCTGGCCACACCTCTTAAGGTCACTACTCCATCATCACCAGCAAACACAGGAAAGGCCATAACAGTGCTGTGATCAGGAAACAGAGAAGGCCCCCTTCTCAGGTTTTAGATTTTAGGAGTCCCCTTATTTAGTAAGGAAGCAGGAAGAGGCTTCAGGGCCCTGTCACCCTTCTTCAGCCCTTCTCACTCCTCCCCAGGCTGAAGGAGGATTTCCAGAGTTCTCACTATATCCTCCTAGCAAGGTCTCTTTTGAATTGCCTACACCCACAGCACATAGCCAGCTCCCAACAGCCGCACTGTCAGGAATGGGACAGAGGGTCAAAGAAGCCGATTCTTAAAACGGAACTCTCTGACTAGAAGCCTTAACTAGGCCCCATTCATCATCCCAGACCTGTAAGGGGACGTCACTTTAGTAGTTCCCTTTGAGCCATGGCAGAAGGACAGCAAGTCGATTCCACCTTGCTCTGTGCTGTCTCGGTGGACCAAAGGATGCACGTGGGTATCGGGAAATGGGTGTTGACTTCAGAGGCTGGAGATGGACCCCAAACAGCTATACTCCTTTTATTGATTCACAGTGGATCTGCTAATTCACGAATGAAATTCAAACTTTGAACACAACTGTCCTGGACTCTGGGCTCCTTCCGAAGAACCCTAATGGTAGACGAAGCAAGGCAATACCAGTAGGAGTTCCACAAGTTTCTGAGAAGCAGAGGCCTCCTGAAGGGAGGGTATATCAGAAGCCCCTCCCTACAGGGAAGGAAGGAAATATGTGAAGCGTTCCCTCTGAACTACCTCCCCAACCCCCATGAAGCCAGAAAGCTTCACACCTCCTAACAAGAGGAGACGCTACAACTCTCATATGTAATCTGGACAACTCAGTCCCCCTTGGAATAACATTTCCACTTGAAGAGCTTAAAAATATGTCATAACCTTCTGTTCTAGATGGGTTCTTTGTTGTCTTAATTCTCTACACCCTTTAAATGTCTGAGTCAGATCACAAATGGCCGGAGAAGGACCACTTGCCCATTTTCTAATGTCAGAAACATGCTTTGATGTACCACCGACTTTAGGCTGATGCAATGGAGGGTCACAATTCTTCCCTCTATGCAATTCCAAGTGTTATTTTGTTATTCTGATGACAACGATGATGATGATGATGATGGCAGTATGATAAGGGAATGACCACCTCATTTGGATTCCCAGATTGAAGGAGAGAACGGTGGGCCAAAGGGTCATTCATGTCTCTAAACTAGACTAAATACCGTTGCTCCGGCAGAGTCCAACAGCAAACAAATTGTACTTGGGATTTAGGTGCAACTATTATGTGAAGTGACTAAAGAATTTAAGTTCAAGCTCTTGAGCAGAGGCCACAAGAGCTTCCATGAACTGGTGTCCATCTCCCTCTTCAGCCTCATCTTCTGCGCCCTGTCCCTCACCCAAATGCCTCTGCAATGCTGAACTGGGTCTAGTTTCCCCAAACAAAGGATGTCTTTTTTTTTTTTTTTTTAGGCTCCGGACGCGCAGGCTCAGCGGCCATGGCCCACGGGCCCAGCAGCTCCGCAACATGTGGGATCCTCCCTGACCGGGGCACGAACCCGTGTCTCCTGCATCGGCAGGTGGACTCTCAACCACTGCGCCACCAGGGAAGCCCCAAAGGATGCTTTCTTGTACCTCTGCTTGTGCTCATTCTGATCCCTCTGCCTGGAATGGCCATCCACTTTTTTTCCACTGCCAACTTCTTATAACTTGGGTCTGGCATTATCTCCTGAGGAAGCCTCTTCTGGCACTCTACCTGAGTCTGATCTAGGTGGCCCTTTCATGCCTGTACTTAACCTCTGCCTTAGTCGGTAGCTTTCGAACTGCTTCAGGGCAGGTGTCTTACTCTTTGAGTCCTAGCACCTGGTACAGAGCCTGGCCCAGACCAAGCACTTAATACATGATTTTATTTATTGCACAGTTTGAGAGAACCAACTTGGACTGAAGCTTTCAGCTTACACAAATACCCCAGACCAGAGCCCTCTGGGGACTTTTGTTTACCATTGTTCCAGACAACAGCCACTAATTCAGCATGCGTTAGGCCCTCAAAGCCAGGGAGTCCCCTCCGAAACCAGAGAGAAGGGGCAAACGCCCATCTCTGTGATACTGAAAGCCCTCTACCTTCTTGTCATCCTCTTTCTCCTTCCTTTGAGACTAGTCCTTACAGGTCCAGGGACAGCTTCACCATGGCTCAGTCCTACTGAGCCTGGCAGGCCGCCTCTCCCATTCCTCCAGGATGCTGGAGCTCTACTCTTCCTCCCACGCCTTGGTCAGTGGGTCTTCAGGGGCTTTTCAGCAGAAAGCCCCAGTCATCCCCTCTGCTTTGGGCTGTTCCCATTTGTAGGAAACTTAGGTGGACAGCAGGTGGGCTCGGGATGCCTTTCATGGGATTATTGGGGGGATTAACTGAGATTGTTGATGCAAGGCTTCTAACACTGTGTCAATCACACAATGAGCACTCAAGTCATACTGTCCTATTCCTTCTTCCCCATTGAAAGGCACACTTATAATTAAAAAAAAAAAGAACATGGGCTTTGAAGTCAACAAAATTCTGCCTCTTAAAAGCTACTCAACCTTGGGAAATTTGCTTACCTATCTTAGCTTCAGTTTTCCTACCTGTAAAATGGAAATAATTATGCCTACCCTAGCTTTAATAAGGAATACAAATATTTGATAAAAGCCATCAATATATGCATATATCTGAAGTGTCTACCCTCGGTATATAGTAGGGACTCAGTAGATAGTAGAAGATAATAATAGCAATAAGTGGGAAGGTCTGAATTTGGATCTAAAAACATAACAGCATAGGAAAAGGGTGAAAGAGACATGACTCAGCAGTGAAAAAAGAGTTTGGGGTTTTAGTTGATAAAAAGCTCAGTGTGAGTTAGCAGCCAATATGATATTCACCTGCATTCACAAAGCAGTGACAGTCTCTTCCTGCTCTCCCCGGTTCGCTCACCACAGGCAGGGCAGGTCTGAGCACCATCCTTCGAGAGCCTCAAATAACAATGTATGTGAAGACCTATTGTAAACCATAGCACTTTCACACCTGTAAACTGTTCTGAATCAGCAGCAGCATCATAATAACAACAGAGAGAGAGATAATCTGTACTGACTTCAGATGTGAGGAGACAGGACTGCAAGGGAGGGTGGGAAACTCAGCACCATAGAAAGAAAGGGGGAATCATCAGTTTGTAAAAAGGAGGCTGATAAAGGAAGAGGGAGCTGATTCCTGTGTGTCCCCCATGGGGAAAACCAAGAAAAGTGTTAGTTAACTAAGTTAGCTTTAACTTAGACTGATCATAAGATTTGGGCTCATTTTCAGAAAAGTATTTTCTAACAATCAGAGATATCCAAATAAGGACTGCTTTGAAAAGTAATGAGCTCCCCCTCATAAGAGGTATTCAAGCAGAGATTGGATGATGATAATTGGTCCTAATAGAGGGAATTCAAACACGGAGGTTGGGATCAGAGCTTTTCTGACCCTGTAATGTCACGGCTAGAGGGGCTCTCTACCTCCTGTTCCCTGTCATCAAAGGGGCAGGGAAGAGTCGGAAATCTTCAGTCTCATCACTCATCTGATATTCACTGAATATCTGCCACGTGCCAGGCCTTGTGCTAGGTGCTGAGAAAATAAGCGAAAATAAGGAAAAGATTTTAGCCTCTGACCTCTTAGAGTCTAGTGGGGTTAACTGCTATGATAGAAGTCTGGCAAAGTGCTTTGGGTGCACAACAGAGAGAATAACTAGGTGCTTGGGACAGGGAGTGTGCTTGAGCCGAGTTTGGAAGAAATACTCTTATAGACGGAAAAGGGAAGTAAGAGTACAACAGGCAGAAGGCACAAGATGTGCAAAGCCATGGAATCGTGCAAAAGCAGGGTATGTTTAGGGAAAGCTGAGGTGTATGGGAAATGGGACTGAGAAAACATGTTGGGGTTGGATTGTGAAGCACTTAGGGCAACTTACTGAGGACCTTAAATTTACCTTGGGGGTTCCAGGAGGCACGGGTGGAATCTAAGAAGAGTGACACTTGTATTTTTAAAAGATCGCTGGCAGCGGTTGTAAGAGGACTGAAACATTAGGAGGCCATAGGTAGTAGAAGCACAAGCATTGAAGGATGACTAGTGACTATATGATCAGAATTTAAAAATGTATTTTTTTCTGATTGTAAAAGTTATATATACTGATAGTAGATCATTTAGAAAATCAAGAGAACTCTAAAGAAGGAAACGAAGTGACATAATCCCACCACGCACTATGATATGTTGGTGTAATTCCTTCCACTTTTTTCTATGCATAGTTTTTACTTAACATTGTTTTAGAATCTCTGCTGAAATATTCTTCAAAAACAGATTTTTTTTAAGGGCCGCACAATATCTCATCATATGATTGTATTATAATTTATGTAATGATTTCCTTGTTGTCAAACACTTAACTTGTTTTCAGATTTTCCCTGCTATAAATAATACTGCAGTGATTATCCTTATGCATAAATCTTTGACCACATTTCCAATTATTTTCTTAGAATAGATTCCAAAAAGGGAATTACAAAAAAAAAGGACATGAATATTTTAAGGCTTTTGCTACACATTACAAAACTGCTTCCAGAAAGATTATACAAATATATAATTTTACTAATAGTATATAAGAATCTCTGTCTAATGCCAACTATTAAATAAGCATTGAGCTTTATAATTTTAAAAGTTGCCAGTTTATATAGGCCAAATGTTATGTCATTTATTTAATTTATATTAACTTTATCATTTTAAAGATTTTTATATTTCTTTTGTGAATTGCTTGTTCGTGCCTTAGTTCATTTTATATTGAGCTATTAGTACTTTTTATTGATTTGTAAGAGCTCTTTACATATTAAGGACATCATATGTTCTGCTAGGTTTACTGCAAATCTTTGTTTCTCAGGTGGCATTTTGGCATTTGCCTTTTATTTTTGTTATGATGGGGCTTTTATTGTTGTTGTATCGCAATTTAAAAATTTTGGTGACTTTTTCCATTGTGTTTATGCTAAGAAGGTCCTTCCTTCACCAGATACATATCTGATGCAGATCTAGTTATGGCTCTATCCTTTGCATTTAACTTTTAAATTCATCTGGAATTAATTTTGATATGAGGTACAAGGCAAGGGACTTACTTCTCCCCCCACCCCCGAAGATTTCTTTTGTTTTTAGGTAAAAGAGGACTGATAAAAGGAAGGGAAGAGGGGAGAATTCTCCCCTCTATGTCGAACCAGGTGTGTTTGTTTGGATGGTGCTTAAGGATCATTTAAGTTGCAGGCTTGAAAAATATATAATAATGTCAATTTTGAATATGTTGAGTCCAAGGTGCTCTGGGTTCACGGGGAGATAGTGAGTTCGCAGTTGGAATATGGGCATGACATTCAGGAGAGAGGTTGAGGCTGAGGCTGTAGATGTGGGCATCATCAGTGTTCAGATGGCAAGTGACACCACAGGCTTGGAGGAGCTCAGCCAGGGCAGATGTGTAAGGTAAGAAGAGAAGTGAAGCAGCGTACTCTGGGGAGCAACCCTGTTGATGGTGGAGAAGCTAGGGAAAGAGTGAGAAGGAGTAGAGAAAAGCCAAAGAAAGGAGAAGCTAAGGAAAAATAATCTGAAGAAGAAAGAGGTGATCACAATATCAGTAGAGACAGAACACGGTCTACAATGGGAAGGGTGAATTGGAAATGGGGAAGTAGAGGGGATAAGAGTAAGACTGACTTTGAACAGGTTTATTAGCAAAAAGAAAGAGGAAGATGGGGCAGTAACTTGGAAGTGCTTGGAAGATAACATGAAAAGAAGGTTTAAAGGGGAGATTTGAGGGTGCTCGAAGGGAGGGAAAGGCACTGGTAGGAAGAGGGACATTTAAAATACAAAGGAAGAGATGGTGCAAGGTCTCAAGGGGCAGGAGTGCTGGGCACAAGAGGTGGGGGGATTAGCGCTGAGTGAAGATATAAAGCAGGGAAGGTGACTGCCAGTGCCAAGGAGAGGGTTAGGGGGAGAAATTTGAGCCTGTTGGCCGAGATTCTCTCTGTAAAGCGGGAAGTGAAGTCATCTATGGAAAATGAGGTAAACAGAGGCAAGGAAGGACATTTTTTGAGAGAGGGAAAGGCTTAAGACAACTGCTGTGGGAAATGGAAAAGAGAATTGATTATGGGACAAGCCAAAGGGCTGGTGACATGCATCCAGGGCCTGGATAAAGTTGATACCACGTGGATTGGTTATGTGATTTTCTTAGTCGAGCATCGCAGGCCAGAAGTCGAGGAGAAAGCAAGTGCGGATATGGATTCGGATCTGAAATGGGCAGACAGGTGGGGGCAGAAAGGCGGAGGGGTAAGGAAATTGAATGAAGAAATTCTTTAGAGAGATTGATCAAAGGGTCAAGGTTGGGTAAGAAAGGAAGTGAAGCTAGGAGAGGAATGAGGGGCTTGTTAAATTAGGAATGGTCCAAGGATGGAAGGTCTAAATGAGGTCAAAAAGCAGATTCCGTGGGAGTGAGGAAGTGGAACAGATGTAAGGATAAAGGTTCTAGTTAGAAGGTGGAATTTTTGAGTTCATGATTTCTGGGGTGAAGAAATTCTAGGAGATGGTTAGATGGAGGGGGGCGGGGCATGCTCCGGTGGACTTCTGCTGGAGGAGTGAAGGAGAATGGAGTCGAGAATCCCAGGATCTGGATGACCTGTGCGGGCGTGGAAATTCCCAGGGTGAAGACGGGAACAGGGGTGAGCAGGGAGATATTGAGACGAGTGCCAAAGTTCCCACGTAGAGGGGAGATGTCATCAGCAGATGACAGAGACTGGAAGGCAGACAGGCTCCCACAGCCTCGGAGAGCAGGGATGGCCGTGGGAGTCTGAAAGAACGCGTGTGGCCACACAGGTGTCACTGCTTACCATCCTAGGGGCTCACAGGTACAGGGCACACTTATTAGGCCGGCCAAAGTGGGGCAGCAGCTTCAAGGCTCCGTTGATTTGGTGTGTTGGTTGGTTCAGTCATCCATTCATTCAAAAAGGATTTGATGAGATGTGTCTGCTGAGCCCTGAGCACTGCACTCGGCGTTGTGCTGAGGCTGCCTCTTCCACAAGAAGGCACTAGAGCCAGAAGCCTTTCCCCTTCTTGCTAAAGGCGGCCCCACTCTCTCAGCAAGCTCCCGCACCAAAGTCCTGCCGCCAAAGCCAGGCGGGCCCTGACGCGGCTGACGGTCGGTAGGGGATCTTCTTGTTACAGCTTTTTCCCCAGAGATAAATAGGCCACAGTAAAAAAGATTGCTACATCCTTTCAATAAAGATTTTTTTTTTCTTTTCCAGACAGCTTGAGAAATGTTTTAAAAGCTTCTCACATTTCCAGTGAAACCCACAGAGAAGAATTTTGCTTGTTATCAGCCCTGGAAGCCTCTGATAGACGGGTGACATTTTTTTTTTCTTTTTCTTTCTCTTTTTCTCTTTTCCTTTTTTTCACCAGCTGAAGAGAGAGTCACAGTGTGTTTTATAACTGGCTCTCTGCATTTCAAAAGCTCAACGAGAGCTCTCTGCTAACCCCGATAAGCCTTGGGCTCTTAGCGTCTTAAATACCTCTGACAAGCTATACATTACAGCGCTAATAATTCGCCAAATTTGCGCCCATAATATGATATCTGTAAAACGTCAAGGGCAGTAATGCGATTAGCGGTCTCAAATGAAATATCGAACATTCAGCGTTTAGGTCCTGAATAGGGGGAGAAAGGAAAGGAAATCAATTTCAAAAGCAGGAGGGAAAAAGGCGATAAGCGTGTAATAAAAATAGAGACAGAGGAGAGATGCAGGCGAAGAGAGACAGGCAGAGCAAGACTCGGGAAGAGATATACCCGTCTTATATTCATTTTTCAGGCAGGTAAGAGATGTAAAAAACTTTTACAAATTAGTTGGAATGGGGAGCTGGGAAATAACATTTGGTCACCACGGCAACGGGATTTGGGTGGAAGGAGGGAGATGGGGGCTGGGCGCTGAGCAAGGGGTTGGCCAAGCCTAGGGAGGAAGGCCTTTCGCTCTCTGCCCTCAACAGCCTCCTTCCATAAAACACAGGAAGTTGAATTACAAGGAGTCTGAGGGTGGGCTCTCACCCTGCCCCCACCCACCCAAGGTGGGAGAGTCGTAATGGACTAATTATCTGGCCAGCAGAGGCGGTGGCGGCAGTCGCAGGAGAGAGGGTCCGGGCTGTCACATACCAGGCTCTAGACTAAATAACAACATCGCACACCTGCAGCTTTACGAGCCCTCGCTGAGAGGAGCAAGCCCTCCCCTCTCCTCTGCCCCTCCAGCTTCTCCCCATGCACTTGTGGTCCCCCACTCCAGGCTGCCTCGGGGGCGGGGGTCTCACCCTTGCTGAAGCCCGTTACTCCATCCTTGTAGCCTGCAGGTAGCTACACACAATGCTCCTTCTCTCGGGCCCTCCAGGTAACTGTCCAGAGCTGTCAGCAAGGTGAGGGGACCAGGCCATTAAAACACGCCATTCCAGAGTTCACTGGTGAGCAGGTTTATCTGCACCTGCAGTTACCTGTCTCAGGCTGAGGGACTGGCTCTAGGATGGGGCTGCACTGGAGCGTTAGGGCAGAAATTACTAGTGGGTCCTTCTAGGCTTGAGGGGACAGCCGAGGCAGGAGCCCTGGGCACAGCTCTCTGCTTTGCTCCTTTCACATCTCTTCCTAATACCTGCTTCACAGGGAGGAGCAGTTCTTTCTAAATGTGCTGTGCCTGCCCCTTCTGCACCACTTGGTCTTAGAAGTGACCCCATAACCCTGAACCTCCCTCTTTGGCAAAGAGATGAGACAGAGCTGCATCAGAGGAAGAGAGAAAACCATGATGGACGCCGGAGCCAGTGCCTGATCAAGGGGATGGCAGTCAGAAGAGTCGGACCACATCCTTCCCCCCTCTAAATGCTCAGTCCTCTAGTCCCACGGCCGCCCCACAGCCAATCCGAGGCTCCCAACCAGGATGCAGGCCAGCTCACCTGGGCAAAGAGGGGCCGAAAGGTGGTAGATGGCTGGGGTGGGAGAAACGCCAACAGGCTGCCTGGGGCGGGCCCCAGACCCTTCCCAGGGCAGCCTGGAACGGCCATTACAGGGCCACCTCTTGCGGCACCACGAGCCATTAAAACAGGAGTGCTCAGGGAGCCATCAGCCCAGCACAGATGACTTCCCCAGATGTGGCAGTGGGCAGGATGTGGAAGCCCCCGACCTCAACCAACAGACAAAACATTCCCGCGCTAACCATCCTCGGAAACCCCACAGCCCAGAGCCCCTCTTACAGATGCTTTCTACACCATTTAGCAGGAGGCAGTGTTTATTTTTGAACATGTGTTCTTTCCCATCTCTCGCCTCCCTTTTCCCTTACTAGTCCTTCCATACCCAAAGCTACCCTCTGGATGGGCTGCCGGTGCTTGTTACTGCCAGGTTCCAAGGCTGGGGTGGGTAGCATGCTTTGTTCTGGCTTTGCTGTGTGTTTCAGTGTGTGCACATGGCGCACGCTCACAACCACACTCTCACACACACACCAGTACTTGCTCAAACCTCCATTAGTGGAGTGTGTGTACTACGCAAGCTCAAAGAGTGCAGGCTCTCAGAGGCTGCCTGTTTGTGAGCAAATCCTGAACGAGGCTGTAGGTTCCCTCCTTTCCAAAAGAGATACCCTAGTCAGAGATGGTTCCAGGGCGTTACCTTCCTGTTGGGAAGGTGAGATCAGGGATGGAAGTGGGGAAACTCTTGGCCTGGAGCTGGGGTCTGGGCTCTACTTGGTTCTCTGTCCACGTGCAGAGCCCAGCACAGTGCTATGCTCCATTACCCTTTCCCCACCTTCCTAACTAGGGCCTCTCTCTTTTCTTCAATAAAATAGAATCCCCCAGTTCTTAAGTGACCAGCTCAAAATTTGCCTCCTTCAAGAAGCCTTCCTGAACTCAAATAGCCCAGAGTTCTTTTTCTTTTAGTAGACGGGGGGGCTCGCATTTACTGGGGACCTACTGTGTGCCAGGTACCATGTTAGGCATCTTCCATGTTATTCTATTTAGCTTTCAGAACGTGCATAGACAGGAACACAGGCTCTGAGAACTTAAGTGATCCATCCGATTCAGCCAGCAAGTGGTAGAGCTGGAATTCAAACTCAGGTCTGAGTCAGAAATCCCATGCTCTTTCCATCATGGGATGGAGCTTCCCACATGGAAATGTTCTGCAAATATTTGTCACAATCCTTTCTAAAGTGTGGTCCCCAGGAAAGAAAACCACACCCAAGGGACAGTCTCGAGTAAAGAGTAGGCAGAGAAGAGAGACAACTTTTCTTAACAAAGCCCAAGTTTGCAGCCATCTCACTCTGTTGTTACATGTGTAGCTGGTGCTCAGCTTTTCTCAGACAGTCATTCTTCTTCTCACTCTGTTCCCAGACATACTGGTCTGTGGTGCTTGTTCCCTCTGCCTGGAATGCCCACTTTCTCATTCATTCACTCACTCATTCGTTCATTTATTCTTTCCTTCATTCAGGTAAACAGTTGAGAGCCTACTCTCCTGGGAATACACTGGTGGGCAAAGAAAGACTCTTCACTGTGCATAGGGTAGTGGGGTGATGGGCGTTAATCAAGTGACGACAGAAATAAACGTGACTCTGAAACAGTGAAGTTCTGCAAGAACGATCCATGTGGCTACAGACCAGGCTGGATCCCCATTGCACTCTGTGGTCTTCTCTGCGGCATTTCACTTATGTTTAGCTACTCATCTAAAATCTGCCATCCCAGTAGCCTGTAAACTCCATGAGGGCAAAGAACGCATCTCTGCGGTTTCCTGCCGTATGTCCAGTGTCAAGCACACTTGCTATTCAACGGCTGTTTGCTGAATGAATAATCTTGCTCTCCCTTCCTGTACTGGTGCAGAAGGTTTGGATCCAAGTGCAGGAATTTACATGTATTACATTTCACATTATGAGATCATCCCAGTTTATTAGGACAGCTCTTCCTCAACCTACCATGTGGTTACATCTTGATAAACCCATCCTACGTTGATAATATCCTAAGTCAAAAACGCATTTAATACAGCTACCCTACTGAACATCATTGCTTAGCCCAGCCTACCTTAAGTGTGCTCAGAACACTCACATTAGCCTACAGTTGGGCAAAATCATCTCACACAAAGCCTATTTTATAATGAAGTATTGAATATCTCATGTAATTTACTGAATACTGGACTGAAAGTGAAAAACAGAATGGTTGCCTGGGTACAAAATAGCTGTCAGTGTCCTGGTTATTTACCCTTGTGATCGTGTGGCTGACTGGGAGCTGTATCTCGCTGCTACTGCCCAGCATCAGAAAGAGTGTTGTACCACATATCACTAACCTGGAAAAAGATCAAAATTCAAAATTCGAAGTATGGATTCTACTGAATGTGTATCACTTTCCCACCATCATCAAGTCAAACAAGCATGTCTTATAATTGTAAGTTGGGGATTGCCTGTATCCCAATACATTCCAATCCATCTAATATTTATTGAGCACCTACTGTTTACCGTGAACCATACCTGATGTTGAGGATACAAAGAAATTTGCACAGTCAGCCCTTGAGGAGCATACAGTCTTGTTTGGGAGAGAGCTGAGAAAAACAGTAATTCTAGACAAGTTGTTATGGCCAGAGTGATGCGGTAGCCCAGAGAACAGAATTGTTAAATTTGTCTCTGGGGGAGAGGTGTAGGGAAGACTTGAACTGAGACTTAAAGTTTTAGTTTAAGATGGACAAGAGGCAGGGGGGAACTTTCAAGAAGAGGATGCAAATGGCAAGTAGGTCAGTGGACTCATGAAGGTCAGAATTGAGACTCACATAGATAGCTTCTTACACACACACACACACACACACACACTATCTTGGACTTTGGTATTTTCTTACCATTTTATTTTTCAATCTGAAGAATGTCTTCTTCACAGAAAATATGGTAGCTTCTGTTCATGTTTCCATTAATCCATTTTTCATACTAGCCATGAGTTACTTCTAATATATGTATCTGATCATGTCACCACCACCACCATCACCCTTCCCAATTAAAAACTTTCGATGGTTGCCAATTGTCCCTAGAAGTCATACTCTTTATTATGGCAACTGAAACTCTTCCTAGTTTGGTCCAAGGTTAGGATTCCAGCCCCATTGTCTCTCTGCCCACTTTCCCTTCACACACGTGGCTGTGAGCAGTGACTTACATCTGCGTGTGACTTTCAGCTCTCTCTGTCCTCTCTCAATGGAGAGACAGAAAGGGGGCATGTGGAGGAGGTCCACAGCTTGGGTATCTCACTACTTTTCACAGAGCACCCTGCTCCCAACACCATGACTCCCACCTACTGAGCTATGTACTGTCCTCCAAATGCTTTTCTTTTCTTTTTAATCACTGGGCTTTTGCACGTGCTACTTCCGCTGCCTGGAACACTCTCCCTGGCTTTTAGTCAGGCTAGTTCCTCCGGCCTCCAGGAGGTGATAGATGGAGGCTTTACTTTCTCCAGGAGGTCTTTCTGCTTCCACTTCGCAGGTCCCACTGCCCCAAGTGCTTACTTTTACAATGGCACTAACCACTTTGCGTTTGAATATCTGTCTTCTTACCCATTTCCCTCACTTGACTTTATCTGATTTATTGTCGCATCTTCAGCACCTAACATAGTGCTTGATATATACTAAGCTCTTAATAGACATTTGTTGGTTGAGTGATTAAGTGAATAAATGACTGAATGAATAAACTTCTCATTGTTCCTGAAACACACGCCTATTGGCGACTGTGCCTTTCTCTATATGTCATTCTAAAACTAAACTCTTCATTCCTCCCCACCTGCCAATAACTCTGCTCCTCCTCTCCCTTCTCCACCTCAGTAAATGGTACCTCTGCCCATTTGCTCATATTAAAACCTGAGAGATTCTCATGGCACATTGGTTGGTTCATTCATCATTTACTGAGTAGCTACCCTGTGCCGGGCACATTACTAAACAGTGAAGAAATGGCCCCTAGCTTCACAGAGCTCACTGTCCAGTCAGGATTAAGTTTCCGAAGGATCCTCTCCATCTCATCTCTGAAACAAACTCTAGGAAGACTGCTGCCTGACTGCCCAGGCTGGATCTCATCCCCATGAAGGCAGTATGATGGAGAAGAAAGTGCATGGGCTTTGTTGTCAGGAAGAGATGGGTTTAAATCCAAGCTCTTCTTTATCCTGAACCAGTTTCACTTAATACTCCTTTATAACAAAAAACATATCATATTTTTTGGGGGGCGGTACACGGGCCTCTCACTGTTGTGGCCTCTCCTGTTGCAGGGCACAGGCTCCGGACGCACAGGCTCAGCGGCCATGGCTCACGGGCCCAGCTGCTCCGCGGCACGTGGGATCTTCCCGGACCGGGGCCCGAACTCGTGTCCCCTGCATCAGCAGGCGGACTCTCAACCACTGCACCACCAGGGAAGGCCAAACATATCATATTTTAAAATATAACATACTGAATGCCTGCTCTGTGCTTGGTACTATGCAAGGTGTTGATGATTCAGTGGTGAACGAAGAGAGAGAGGGATACCCTCCTAGAGCTTGTGCTTAGCAGAGGAGACATTAAACAGACACACAAATAAATATATCACTACAATTTTTCAAAAAGATAAGAAATAGAAAAATAGGGGGAAATCTGTTTTAGAGTTTTTAGAACTCTCTGGGAAGAATTCTCTGAGGAAATGACAATTAAGGGGAGAGCTAAAAGATGAGAAGGACCCAGCCATGTGAAGGGGTCGGGTAGAGTGAGCTGGGTGGGATGCAAAGACCCCAAGAGGAGAGAGTCAAGGTAGACAGGGAGCAAATCTTGCTGGGGAAGGACTAAGGACCATGTATCTTAAAAGGATTCCTGGGTTGCCAGGTGGATTGCAAGTGGCAAGAATGGAAGAGAGAAATCAAACAAGAAGACTATTCAAGAGTGATGATGGCCCGATTTTTAGGTGGTACCAGAGAAGCTGGGCAGAAGTGGATGCATTTGAGATACACTTTAGAGGTAGAGTGGTCGGGACTCAGTGATGCATCAGATGTGGGGCTGAGGAAGAGGGGAAGGTCAAAGAGTGATTCCGGGTTTCCAGCTTGAGCAAGTGGATGGGGAGGTGGCATGGGAGGGGTTGAGAAGGAGCGGGTTTGGTGGGGGAAATTACTGCAGCATTTTGGATGGAGTGTCTGTTAGAGATCCAAGTGGTGGTGGTTAAATGCAGCAGGGAGCTTCAAAGAGAGGTAGAGTTACAGTGGGAATGGAGGACAGGAGGGGACTGAAAAGTGAAGAGAGGTGAAGGAATTCATTCATCTCTCTGAACCACATCTTAATTTAGAAAATGGCATCCATAACATGAAATGAGATCATATAAAACCACCTGGCACATAATAGCCACTCAATAAATGCTGGTTTCCTTTTCCCTCTCTTCCTCCCTCTCTCTACTTTATTCCCATCTTCCTTTCTTTTAGTGACTCTTCAAGCCCTTTCCCTTTCTCATTCTTCCTGTACATGGCGCACAATTGTCACAAAAATGAGGAAAGTGAACTTAGGAACTGCTAAGCATATTAAGGAACCGAGAGCCAGGATGAGTTGACTTAAAATTGATGTCTTCAACAAGCATGCCGTGTCTTTCGCTTGGAACACTCTGCCCTTTGCTTTTCCTCTGCTTAGCAAACTTCTCTTCCTGCCTAAAGAATCATTTCAAGCTTTGCCAACTCTGTGGAGCCTTCCTTGAGGTCTAGCTGATTAAGGCGCTTGCTTCTTATAGCTTCCTATAATAAGCTGCACCTTGCTTGTTCAGCTAACTTAGCACTTACAGTATATTGAAACAATCTCTTTGGATGGGCTGTCTCCGAGTGGACTATGAATTCCTTTAAGCAGACACTGTTTTTAAACCTCTGTATCTCCAGCATTTAACTTAAACTAGGCAGTCTATTGAAAAAAATGTTGCCTGACTGCCAAGAAGGCTCTGAGATTCCATAATTTTAAGCAGAAAGTTGAGATGAGTGAAAAAGCAAATACCACCCATATTGCTATCCTTTTAGGAGGTTATGGTGTAACAGCTAACATCATGTCCAAGCGGGTCAGACGAGAAGGGTTTAGCATCTCATCTTCAGATCAACACGCTGCACTGACTGGCAAGCCAAGTGGTACCCAGAGGCACCTGCATCCAAGTCGTTATTCCAGATCCCAGTGAAAGGACTGTATTTTAGGAAAATGCATGTAATTTACGAGTTTAATATTCCTAAGCAGAGGTAATATAGGAGCACAAGGTTACCATCTCTGTGCCAAATGCCAGAGGAGGAAAATTCTGTGAGCTGCAGCTGTTACCCTAGACTCTTGGATTGTCTACAGAGCTTGGAGCGCTCCAAGGTTGTAAGAGAAACTTTTCACATTTTGTGATTTTCTTGGATGGAATGCCAGCCATTTTTTTTCTTCTTTTACAATCTCAATTCAGCATATAAAGGGAAAATAAAAGGGAAGTGACTCAAATTAAATAGTAGGTCTGAGGGGCTTTCACCAAATACGAAATGCCTGGAATAGAGTAGTCATTCCATAAATGCTGGAACAAATAAATGGTTTCAAAGCCCTGAATGCCTCAGTTTTTCTTTAAGAACCTCCATTCTGACCATAAGTCACCAATTCATCTTCCCTACTCCTAGAGCACGTCAATCCTACGAATCATGTCCAACATTACTTGCTATTACCTAACTCAGTGCTGAGCACGTGGGCCACACCCTGTGTCATTCAAGAACCATCCACTGAATTGTACTGACTCAACATCATCTCAGTGACTACCACAGCTCTAGAAGCATTGTTTCCATTTGATTCTAGACACTGATGCCCTTCTCCCACCCCCAGCAGTGCTCACCCAGTGTTCCGGATTCCCCTGGTGGTCTTGCAACCTCCTGGGTTGCCTGGGTTGAAGTTTTCTTCAAACACTGAGGTAAAATGGGGAGGTCATAGAATGCTGCCTGGTCCCGTGGCTGCTACCTATACATCCCCATTCTACACCAACCTCCTGGACTCTCCTTTCAGAAAGGATTCCCACCTCCACAGCAACTCCCTGGCACAGCCCTTGCTGGGTCTCCCCTATCTAACTCTGTTTGTTCCTCACGACTGACTGTTTCCCCAGGGCTGGCTTCTGCTCAGTCCAGCTCCTAGCCCTTGCATTTCTTGACTGTAAGCTCTACCTCGCTGGCTGAACACACCAATCTTCACAACTGGAGTTTGAGAGGTTATTGTAGAGATTGTGCATGCAACTAGCGAAGGGTGTACTTCAGAACCTCTAAAGCCACTCCCCAACCTGAGATTCTGTGATTCTGGTACTTCACCTTGAGCTCATGTGAATAAAACATTCAATTTAGTTTCATTCGTGTGTCCAGTTCTCGTCTTAGCCCCTACACTTTGCCTAAATCCAAGTAAAACAGGGAGTTGCAGGCTTTGAGTGGACCAGCCTACACTGGGAATGGTCATTAGCATCAAAGAGTTGATTGGAGTTTGACTGTAGAGATTCTAGTACTGCTCACAATGAAGAAAGTCTTAAGCATTCTCAACAAGGGATGAACACCTAATAGTCTCGTTGCCCTGCCACCTCTGATGTCTTCCCGTCAGGCCACATTTCTAAAAAGCAATGAAAAATCAATTCTCTGAGTATTCTAGTACCTGAAACAAAAGTCTGATTTACCAGCATTTTATCCTCAGGAAGGCATGGTCTTCCAACCCAGCTCCTGTCTCAAAAGAATTCGGTTATCCTGGGCCACCCATACTGGAAGCCCGCTATGTGCTGGGCGCTGTGCTGGGTGCTGGGCGCTGTGCTGGGTGCTGGGATTATGGCCCTGAACGAGATACACAGAGACCTGCACTCAAAGGGCTCACATTCTGGAGTGGGAATTAGACACTAAACAAATATGATTACCCAATCTATTACTTGGTCTTATTTAGGACTATGAGCTACAAGGATAAATACTAGATGCCAGCTGACTGTATTGAGACTGAACAAGCACTGTTATGGCCAAATGACGCAGGGTGGCCTCTTATATTACTGGAATCGTTCTCTTCATTCTCTTAGGCTCTTTCTACTTCAGAAAGAGAAACTTCCAAAGCTGAGCAATGCCTCCATTTGAGTAAGGGAGAAAACGGAAGGCACTGACAGTGCAGAGATAAAATGCACATAAACCTGCGGGCCAGCTGCATGTCCGTGTGTGCATACACACACGTACACGCACGCATACACACACTGGCAGAGGAAGGCCTGTGAAACATGCCCTGGGGGGAAGAAGAGGAAGAAAAAAAATGAAATCCAAACAGTCTTTTTCACCCCGAAAACATATAATTTTGTGTAAATTTTTACTTTAAACATCTCTCTTCTCCTGAGCTGTGATATGGGCCCTGTCAAAGCCAGGGCCAATTACTGCCATTAGGTTCCCATCATGTCACTACTTCTCCCCCTGTCAGGAAGGCCCTCGCCTCACAGGCCTATAATCTGCACTCACTTTCACTCCATCACTTTCAGAAGGAACAAAATTGTTTTGTGTGTTTTTTTAAAAAGGGCTTTATTTGGCCCCTGTCAACTCTGAAAAGAAGAGAGAGAAAGAGAGAGGGGGGGAGAGAGAAAAGAGGAGGAAGAAAGATTGTTTAAGTGTTTAACTGTGAGATTGCCAACAGGAAGCAGGATGAGAAGCATCCCAGTTCCCCCAAGGGTCCAGGCTTGGGGGCCCCTGGGACAGTGGACCCTGGGCCTCACCATTGACCCCCCTTTGGGGGGAAGTTCTTTCTGCTCCTAGAAGGTTCTGATCTCACAGGCTTAGAAGACTATCCGAAGACATCATCAAAGAACAGCCTGGGGCTTCCCTGGTGGCGCAGTGGTTGAGAGTCCACCTGCCAATGCAGGGGACACGGGTTCGTGCCCCGGTCCGGGAAGATCCCACATGCCGTGGAGCGGCTGGGCCCGTGAGCCATGGCCGCTGAGCCTGCACGTCCGGAGCCTGTGCTCTGCAACGGGAGAGGCCACAACAGTGAGAGGCCCGTGTACCGCAAAAAAAAAAAAAAAAAAAAAAGAACAGCCTGGCTGTGAATTGCCAAACCAGCTACTAAGAACATCTGCCACAGGCTCCAAAGTGGGGTAACCTTTTTGGACTCCAAACCCCCTAAGGCACTGACTGCAGTGGGGAGAGCTGTAGGCCAGAGAAGGCCCTCGGGAATGCAGAAAATGGTGTCAGCGGAGGGCAAAGTGGAGGCTGGGGGTTGGGACAGGTGGGTTGGCTCAGTCCTTCCCTTCGCTCAGCCGGGATGTCCAGACCCTTGCCTTCTTCTCCGCAGGCCGACCTACTGCACCACGAGCGGCTGAGCTCACAATGGGTTTCCTCCCACTGATGGAGGCTGAGGCCCCTCGCACCACCCGAGACAGCTGCTCTTCCTACACTGGAGCTACACACACCTTTCTGAAATCTGCAGACGGTTATCACACCGCTTGCTCGGCCGGGCAGGCCCAGCATGCCTCTCCACTCCCGCCGCCTCGGTCGTCACTTAGCCAAGCTAAACAGATTTCGTTCCTTTAATCTTTCCTCATTAGCTGGCAATCTGGAAAGGAAACAAATGCTCGCCCCATACAGGTTCAAGCTGCTGCTTTAACCTTGTAAAAGCGCGCAGGCGCTGGGGCTGCAGGGTCCGCAGGGTCATTACCATGAGAAGCCACTCCCTCTCAGCCTGGCCCCTCAGAGGCCTTCCCCTCTTTTTTGGAAACCACTTCAGGGTGTCAGCGTCACCTCCCTTCCAGGCCCAAGAGCTCCACACCCAAACTGTGCACGCAGCTCCCAGAGCAAGGCAGCTTCTGGGGCCTTCCTTTGGCCTCTTGGAAGAGCAGGGGGAGTTCCCCCTCAGACACATTGATTTGTTCCAACCTGGCCCCATCGCAAACATCCCCGGGCGCTCACACTGGTGACTTCTCCAGGTCCCCGTGCTGTTCCTCAGCCACACCCACCTATCAGCTTCTTCAGCTGCATGCGGTTTTCTCCCAGCCCCAAATGAGACCTCATTAAAGAGGCTCAGAATCCTCTGCTCACCGGGAGGGTGTCCCTCTCCCAGAATGGATTCCCTGCCATCGATTTTTCTTCTCTGTGCAGTTTTCATTTGCATACCTACACCACTGGCGAGAACCCGAACCTGTTTTAACAACTACCACTTGTGGCGCACCCATTACAACACATCTGTTTTTCTGTTTCCAATCTGATCACTTAGTGTTATTGTTTGGTGTGGTTTGGCCCTTAGGTGTGTGTGTGCGCGCGCACACACACACACACACACACACACACCCCCACACCACTGAGCTCGATTCTAGTTTTCTCCCCAAGATGACAGATATCCCACCCCCCGTTCTTTGTATCTATCTCCAGACTGACTGGGTGAACAATTGTAGGGCTGTCGCACCATGTTCTAGAAGACAGGAGTCACGTCATTTCACTTCCCCAGGCTCCTGATGCCTCCTTTTACTTTCTATGATTTTCCAGACGTAATTATAAGTGGTTCCATCAGCTCCCCACTCAGCACATCCCCAGAACACCAGCCTTAATACCCCATGATGGATGTCATCCAGGCTTGCTGATTTGTGAAACCTTTACATTTTCTGAGGATTCTCCTACCTGCTTTCTATCAGTACCGATTTTTGCACAGTCTGCATTTACTTCCTAATTATCCAAATTCCTTTTTGTCATTTTTCTTCTTAAAGATGGATCTAAAAAATGAGCCGAGTATCTCTGCCCTGTAGGAGGTAAGATGGATCTCCCACTTCTCTTCATTTATTAGCGGTCTATATGCTCGCTGGTCTTTCCCCCACCTTTCCCTTCCCCTGAACCTCAATATACTGCTAAACATGTGTATTCCCTTTAACCCTTCACTAGTTCAAGCTTCTCTCCATTTCCTCTGGTTCACCCTCTTGCTCACAGTCCCAGGATCTATCCTCTGCTGCTTCCTGAAGACAATCCCTTTATTTTGCAGAAAACTAGGGCGACGGCCTCACCCAAAGCGATTCTAGCAGGCAAAGCCTCTTTTTTTCTCTTACACTTCATCACACGTGGCTACAGTTCTTAGCGTTCTTCTTCTCCACCTCAGGCCTCCAAAAATGAACTGACATCTTTGAAATACAGGGGAGAAACAGAAGTCGGCTGCCTGCTTTCCTTGCCTCACCTAAAAGCCCTCAACCATCAGTGATGTTCTCTCCTACCTGCTACCCTATAAATGTTCGCTGCACCATTCATGCCTACTGACTTCCATTATGGGATTCGAAAGTAATTTTCTAGATGTCAAAGCGAGATTCTCATCTGTACTTCTGGGAGAACTTGGTTTTCATTTTGCTCATTTTTTCCTGTGAGTTGCTACCTTTCCCCATCCATTCATTCATTCTTTCAACGTCTGTTAAGTCCCTGAGTGCCTACCACAAGCACTGGGGATAGGGTAGTGAACAAAGTGGCAGGATACCTGCTCTCACAGTGCTTAAGGTCTAGTGGAGGAGAGATATTAAACAGCCCCACCTCCATGTATGACTCCAAACCATGATCTGTTATATCACGGAAGTACAAAGTGTTATGAGAAAGTATCATCCGAGGACAGGATTTGCTTTCGGAGGACAGGAAAAGCTTCTTTGAGCAGTAAAATTCACAGAGACGGGAAAGGCAGGTGAGAGTTGAATGAAGTAGATGCTAAGATGCTGAAAAGGAAAGCTTGTACATTTGATGAACCAAAGGAAAAGCAGTTTGAGTGAACATAGTCAGTGAAGGAGAGAGGGCCCCGAGCTGAAGCCTGAGTGTAGTGTCCTTAACTGAGCATGACTTACGAGACAAAGAGCGGGCTTGGGAGGGAGGATGGTGCTCCACTGTGCCCTAGGAGGGTTGCAACAACTCGTTTCCATATTTGTTTCCCAACATCATCCTCCCCTGTCGCTTTGATGAAAGCCAGGGCTGGTGAAAAAGCAACTGAAACCATTTGGGTTTATGCCCTCTTTTGCCTCAGCTAATTTGAGTGGCTTTCCTCATTTTCTCTCCTGTCAATGGGACTCCGTACTTGGCTAACAGAAAATGCACAAGATGTAATTTCATGAATCAATTCTATTCTGAAGTCATGATAGGGGGAGGAGGGGTGAGAGTTTTGGGACTTGGATAGGGATGGGCAATTTGAAAGAGGCCCCCAGGTGATTTTATGTGTCATCCAAAGGATGCCCTATTTTTCAAAATTAACCTCTCTGGAGTCTCAGTTTCCTCGTCGTAAAAAAGGGATTAATCCCATCCATCTATCCCACACACAAAGAGAAGACACACGAATCCTCTGAAAACTACAGACTGTTCTTCTCATTATGGCAAGAGAAGTCTTCACCACTGGGCACCCAGGAAGAGGTGAGGCCCTGAGTGACGAAGAGACCCGTGGAGCCTGAGGAAGATCTGCTCCCAGATCCCAGGGAAGGCGGAGAAGCCCGCGGGATGCAGCACTGGGGATGCAAGAAGTGTACAACCTGAACTCTTGGGCTCTGATTTCTGGCCGTGTTATATTCTGGTTATATTCCACACTGCCAACCGGACAGGGCTGGAGAGCCCTTTGAGCACATCTGGGTCAGATGTCTGAAGTGACTCCTTCCACAAGTGCTCTTCCCTGTTCTGCGGCACCCATCCCAAGAGGTGAAATGAAAAAAGCAGCCCTTTTGAGGAAAAGAAGGGAAGATGTGTAGAGAAACAGGGACGGCCATTAAGGGGGTAATTAAGGGGGAAACAAGGTTCTTAGCGATCAGCACTGTCTTCCCTCCACCTGTTGACACTGTGCGGCTCTCCCCATCTCTGCTTGGGGTGTGCCCTCTGGGGATACACGCACAAACCCACTTTATGCAGGTGGGACCTCCGCCGAGGACACCAAGAGCTTCTGGGGATATTCACCAGAGGACAGGGTCCCCTGCTTGGCCTGAGGAAACAATCTCGCCGCTCCCCACCCCCGCCCACCCCTGCCTCGGGAAGAAAGGTCATTCCCTCCTCCTCGCCTCCACAGTAGCTTTTCAAAGGTTAAATTCAACCAGCCTGCTCCACCGACCCCCCCTCAGCCCACCGCCAAACAAGGGAGGAAAAGTTAATTGAAAATGCTGTTTAATTTTTCAGCTCCAGTGGATCCTACCCCAGCACAGATGGCTCCCCCAGGACTGTCTGTCCAGAGCCCATCTCCACCATCCATCGCTCCCCCCAAGCATGGGGGCAGAGGCACAGCCAGCAGTGGCTCAAAGGGAGAAAAAAGAAGGGGGAGTGTGTGTGTGGGGAGCACCTCCACACAAAAGAGCATTCTGAGCCCTTGGTTCCCTGGCCTGGAGAACAATGCTTCGGACTTGATCCTTTCATAAAGAGAGTTTCTGGTGTCAGGAGACAGCCGCCCAGCGCCCAAGCTGCCCGCACCGGCCACTTCACTGCCCGGCACCAACCGCTGTGCTGGTGGGGCTTCATTCCGCGCCCCCCTCTGCGTCCAGCTGGAAGTGAGCGCGGTACCCACCCCCACCCGACTCGGGGCCTGCCCGCTACTTGTTGCCCCCTAAAGGCTCTGACAGGGCCCCAGAGAGGCCAGCCAGCTGAGATGAAAGCCTGGGACTCTAACTGGATTACCCCAACCAGCCCCGGGACTAAAGAGGCCAAGAAGCCCTAATTAAAGCCATCCCCCTGCCCCTTTCCCCCCACCCCAATCACCGCCGCCTTTCTCCTTTCATCCCAGGTTCTCCACTTTGTTCAAATTTCCGCTACTGATGAGTTACTAGGCTCTGGAGAGGTGGGGCAAGTGGAGAGAAGTACAAACGCCCTCAGCCTCCTACAGCTTAAAGCCAGTGGCTGGCAACGCACTTGGGCTCTGTTGTCTCCTCCGTTGGAGAAACCCTAGAGGGGGAAGAAAGGGACAGAGGTGAGCGAGCCAAAGAAGGGGAAGGGATTGGGGCTGGAGGGTGAGAGGAGACCCCAGGTGCTGGTTGAATGGTGTCCCACCAAGTCGGGGCACAGCTGAGTTACCCGTCGGGTGGAGAAAGAGCAACAGTGATTTCCGTCTCCGTGGAGAGCGATGGGGGCCGAGGGGTCTCTGCTACCCTCTTCCCCCCTCTTTGTACCCCCCCAGCTCTCCCCGACTCCCACCTCCTCTCCCTTATGCAGAAGTAGCCGCTTGCCTTTGGCTAGAGAGCACGTGGGGCTGGGCGAGCCTCCCTGATAAACCTGCACATTTGTTCTGGGGCTTGTATTAATCCATTATCTCCTTTTGATCATCATGATCATCTCACAAGGTGGGCATTTTTGCCTTCGCTTTACAGACAGAACTGAGATGGAAGGATTCCAAGGAACGTCCCTTTCCACAAGTTTACTAGCACCCGCCAAGTTGGTGGAAAGTAAGAGCACAGACCTCCTGACTCCTGCTTCAGTGTTCTCCCCTCTGCCAAACGCCCTGAGGTCTAGAGTAAGCCAGAGGGCCCTCTCCGGTGACTCTGGGCCTGATTTCGGGACAGGGGGCAGAGGTTTTACTTTTCTTGGACCATCCCAGCCTATGGGGCATTGCCAGAGGCTGAGAGATGACCCTCGGGGCAATGATGAAGGCCAGCAGTGCCCACGTCTGGGAAAGCAAAAGGCTGAGCCTGCGGGCCCCATGGCACCTGCCCTCTGCTCCGTTCCACGGCCTGGAATGACAGCCTTCCTCTGTAGGACACACGGCAGGCGGGGCCAGAGGTCTTCCTGCCTGGGTGTGATGGTACCAAGAGAAGAGGAAGAGAGAGTCCCAGTGGCCACTGGAGGTCGTTTCCCTGTCCCACTGTCAGGAAGTTGCTGGCAGACCCAGTCCTCCTACACACCTACCCCCTACTCCTCCCCACGCCATGGACCACTGCAGCCCTGGTGGGACTATCAAGTTGGTGAGGTGGGCCCTGAAGAGAGAATTAGTGTCCTGGCTCATGCCAGGACCTAGCTTCCTTGTGTGAAACGAAGGACACCCACCTCTGAGCTGAGATGCCCGGGCATTGCTTGGTGTTGGGTCCAGGCAAAAGAAGCCTCCTTGTTTCTGTTTATTCTTTTGTTTTGTCTTGCTTGCTGCCCAGAGAAGAGGTAAGAAATAGGAGTGCTTTTTTAACCTAATTTTCAAAATAAGGGGGTAAGACGGGATACCTTCCTGAGGTGTCAAGGGTGGGGAGAATGAGTCTACCAACCAGAGTGGGGCGGAGACTGCGCAGGGCATGGGGGGAGGGGAGGGGAGAGGATTGGAGGGAGGTCAAGGGAGAAACGAAGAAAGAGGAAAAAAGAAAAACCCAGCAGTGCGCCATGTCGCATTGTTCATGCTCAGCCCTTCAATTTGCTCTCTGCATTCTCCTGCCGTGGGGAGAATGTTACGCTGGCTTAAGGGACAAATCAGACACAAAATAAAGACCAACACTCAGCAGTAAAGCAATTATCGCAACATTTTATGCCAGGACTGTTCCTTTTGAAGGCAGCCTGGTGCTACCCGCATGTACCTTAACCCGTTCCTAATAACCATAAAGTTACCATTATTTACGGTACAAGACATTAAATAAATAATGCAAACTCAGGCAGGCGAGCAGTCGGTGCAGAGCTCGGCAAGAGGGCTTCCTCGCTGTGGGCCAGCCGCAGGGGTTAACACTGGATGGAAGGGACGCCCATGGCACCCTGTCCAGACTTTACCCTGCCCTCTCCCCCAGGTGCCAGGCAGGGCCAGGAGGGCGCGGGGTCCAGCTGGCCAGGAGAAGGGAAGGGCAGAAATTAGACGAGGCCTCACCCTGAGGCTCACCAAGAGGGAATCCAGCCAGGACAGACACAGCCCGTGGACTGGGCCAGAGTTCTGTTTCCTTGATGTTGGAAGGACTCTCAAGGAGAGTCCCTCCTCCTGGGAGGGAGCCAGGACCCGGAGGAACTCTCCTGAGAAGGTATGGTAAAGAGGAACGAACAGGTCTGGGTTCAAATCCTGCTGCTACTTCAAGGCCTAGGCAACCCCACACAGCAACAGACTTTCCACACCCCAGTATCTTCATGGATCAAAGGGGAAATAATGAGTTTACGGGGTGGCTATTAATTAATTAATTGGCTGCATTGGGTCTTTGTTGCTGCGCGTGGGTGAGCAGGGGCTACTCTTCGTTGTGGTGCGGGGACTCATCATTGTGGTGGCTTCTCTTGTTGCGGAGCACAGGCTCTAGGTGCACAGGCTTCAGTAGTTGCAGCACGCGGGCTCAGTAGTTGTGGCTTGCGGGCTCTAGAGCGCAGGCTCAGTAGTCGTGGTGCAGGGGCTTAGTTGCTCCGCGGCATGTGGGATCTTCCCGGACCAGAGCTCGAACCCGTGTCCCCTGCATTGGCAGGCAGATTCTTAACCGCCACGCCACCAGGGAATTCCTGTAAATTGGTTCTTAAAGCTACTGTGTGTGAGCCATTCAAGTCCATACCCTTGGGCAGAGGGGCCCAAAAACTAACCAAAAGACAGGTGCAGGGCTAGATTGGTCCACTGGCTTGACTTCCACCCAGAGCAAGTTATTTTTGAGGAGCATCAGGACTATCTAACCAAGAGTAGCAATGTTGCTCAGCATCGCTAAAACTTTAGGGAGCGCCAGAAACATCTGGAGAGCTTGTTAAAACACAAATGGCTAGGCCTCACACATGGAGTTTCTGGTTCAGTCGGTCTGGGGTGGGGCCTGAGGATTTGCATTTCTAAATTCCCACGTGATAATGACGCTAGTGGTCCAGGGCCCAGGCTTTGAGAACACTGGCCTAGAAAT
The DNA here is from genome assembly GCF_963455315.2 of Globicephala melas. Lineage (NCBI taxonomy): Eukaryota > Metazoa > Chordata > Mammalia > Artiodactyla > Delphinidae > Globicephala > Globicephala melas. Next base: position 151,603,419 of record NC_083314.1, read on the forward strand.
CTTCCTTTGGTTGACATCCCAGTGCCCTCTCTTCACCTCAGATCTAGCCCTAAAAGATGAACTGAGGACCTCCTGGTGGAGGTGGTGGTGGGGTTGGAAGTGGGGAGTCTGGGATTACTTTTTGGCTGCAAAACAGGTGAAGACTAAAATCAGAAAAATACTTTCAGTGGGGCATTGGATGAAGGGCAGCACAGCTATGGACATTTCCTAGCACATTAATTTGTGTGCACACAAAAATGGACACGTTCCTCTTTCTTCCGTAGCCTGGGTTTGGGATCCAAGCCTTTCTTGCTTGGTGGGGCAAGGTTTCACGTCTGCAATGCTTCCTTTGTAAACACTCCAAATGCACCAAAAAATTGAGACAAAAATGTGAATGTAGTCTTAAAATTCGGTTCACACATTTTTCTGTAGAATTCTCTTGTCAAATGAAGTTAGATGTAATTTATGCTACAGTATATTATGTGACATGGGGATATTATTATTATCTCATTGGATTATACTTCTTTCTGTACTGTTTGTTTTTCTATTCTAGACAGTGAGTTCTCTGAGGGCAGGGATAGTTCTTCTTCCCTCTGTGTCTCCGAGGGCCTGGCACAATGTCAAGCTCAAGGAATGCTTAACAAATATTTAATGAACGAACATTTGCTCCCTGAGGACGAGGCCTAACACTGTGTGAAGATGTAAAAGAATGATCCCATTCCCCAATTTTCTTCCTCTTTTTTTTTTTTTTTTTTGCGGTACACGGGCCTCTCACTGTTGTGGCCTCTCCCGTTGCTGAGCACAGGCTCCGGACGTGCAGGCTCAGCGGCCATGGCTCATGGGCCCAGCGGCTCTGCGGCATGTGGGATCCTCCTGGACCGGGGCACGAACCCGTGTCCCCTGCATCGGCAGGCGGACTCTCAACCACTGCGCCACCAGGGAAGCCCTCTTCCTCTTTTTATGAGAACCTTTTCTTTTCATGTATTTCCAGGCTGGAGTTCAGGGATTGCTCTGGGCGGGGTGTCATGGCAGGTCTATAATCCATGGGGCCAAGAACACATAATGGTTCCTTTCGGAGAACTGACCTCCCACAGGAGATTTCTCCAGAAGGATTCCCCAAACACAGAATCACGCCTCCAGCTTTAGCCAGGAGACTTACAAAAATGTGTGTGTGTGTGTTTGCGTGTGTGTGAAGTTCAGAGAGGAGACAGATCCGAGGACTCTGTGTTATTTGTGGCATCAGTGGTACTGCGTCGGGCAATGCCAGGCCCCCACAGCCTGACTGGGAATTGCAGATCTTTAGCCTGTTTCATGGCTATGGCTTCTGCATCCCTTCTTTTTCTCCTGTTCCAAAGACTGCAATAGCTCCACATTTTTCTGTTCTATTTTTGGAGGGGTTAGGGTGCAGAGGAGGGTCAGCAGAGGACAAAGGCAGTGAAAACAGCTGACTCCCACCCTTGCCTCCCCTCTCTGCCAAACCTAAGCCTGCGCTTGTCACAAAGTCAGTCCGGGCAAATGCACTGCTGCTGTGATGGGGTGGGGTGGGAAGGAGGGGAGAGAGGGAGGAAACTTCGTTCTTTGCTGGCTTAAAAAGTCAAAGGCTCTGTAAGGCTTGCAGAAGGAAGAAAGAAGTTGCCCTGCTCTGCCCCACGGTGCTTCCCTTCCCGCATTCGTAGTAACCCTGATGCTTCTCTGAGTGGCAGGCACTCCTCAGTCTGGTCCCGCGAAGGGAGATGGGACCCTGCTCCTTCTCCGCTCTCCCATCCCAGCCTTTCTGCCAGCCGGGGTGTCCCACAGCTGACTGGCCTGCAAGCAGGACTCTATCTTCAAAACCCACCCCCTCCCCCTCAACTTTAGCATTAACCTTTCTCTCTCTTTCAACAAAAGCCAAACTCTTTCAAAGCCAATCTGATTGAAATTCAAAAACTTTCTAGGGCCTCTGCACCACTCTCTACTCCTCCCCATATTGACAGCCGCTTACCAGCTCCTCCCCAACCTTCCAACCCCTCCCCCTCAGCAATGTAGAAAATAGCGGGACAAAGGGCTCTCCCACCCGCTTCCCCCCTGCACAAGACTCTCCCTTTGTATCATTGTATCACTTCAGGCTGGTGGAAGAGGAGAGCTGGCTCTGGGCTCTCCATTGTCTCTCACCATCCCCACCCCCACTGCCTTCTGCATCTTGGGGGCCTAAAGCTGGGCTCAGCTTAGTTGGCCAAACCAAGAGAAGTTGGGGCCTCTGTGGGGAGCTCAAGGCCCACCCTCTGACAGGGGAAGAAAAGAGCCAAGAGCAAGTCTGGGCCCAAAGGGCACCAGGCCCCAAGGCTCCCTGGCCTCACTTCGTGGACTCCCGGTGGACCTAGCACAGCAGACCCTGGCTTGCTCCCTTATTTTCCTGGACACCAGATGGAGCTCCTCCCTCCCTCCTCCCTCTTTAGCTACTAACTCCCTCCTTCTGCAGCAGAAGCAATTAGAATAGTCTCGAAGGCCCTGGGGAAGGGAGGGGGCCCAGGTGGTGGCCAGGAGGCTATTAGAGAATAGAGAAAGGCAGCCTGGAAACACCTCCCCAGACAGGGCTGCAGCCACTGGGGAGGAAAGACCTGAACCATTTTCAATTAATTAATTAATTCAACAAGTATTTATTGAGCACCTACCATATGCTCATTGGGGAAACGGCCACGAACAAAATAAAGTCCCTCCTCACAGAGCTTACATTTTAGTGGGCAAGGCAGATGATCAACAAATCGAATCATAATATTTCAAGTATAAGTCTATACAGAGAAATAGAGCAAGAAAAGGGGCAAAAAGAAAAATAAGAAAAGGGGCAAAGAGTGCCAGGAGGGGGTTAGGTTATGGGGGGAGGGGTGGTGGGCATACCGTGAAGGCCTCTGGATACCAGAATTTAGACAGAGACCTACGGTGGGGGGGGGCGGTGGGGGGGGGTGTCTGGGAAAGGAGAATCCAGCCTGAGGGAACAGCAAGAACAAAGGCTCTAAATTGTTGATTTAAGAACAGAAAGACTGAAGCAGAGAGATCAAAGGGCGGACCCAACAGCATGAGAGAGGAGCAGGGAGGCCAGATAACGTGGGGTCTTTGAAGCCTTGATAAGGGGTTTGGATTTTACTCAGAATGAGTAAGAAGTCAGAGGAGTCAGAGGATTTGATTTATGTTTTAAAAGGTCCTGGGGCAAGGGGAGAAAGTGGGAGACCTTAGGGGACTGTTGCAAGGATCTGGGTGAGAAAGAATGGTGGCTTGCACCAGGTTACTATGGTAGAGATGGAGAGCAGTGGTCAGATTTGGGATATATCCTGATGGTAGAGCCATCAGGATTTGCTGACAGGTTGTATGCAAGGTGTGAGAGAAAGGAGTCAAGAATGACTTCAAGGTTTGGGGCCTGGTTCAAATGGAAGACTGAAGTCGCCATTTACGGATATGGCAGAAAGAAAGGGGTTCATAATGAGCCTGTGCAGTTAGAAGAATCAGGAGTTCAGTTCTGGGCTTATACATTTGAACTGCCTATTAGATATGCAACCAGAGATGTCCAGTAAGCAACTGGGTACATGAGTGTGAAGTCAGGGGAAAGGTCTGGGCTAGAGATATACATCTGGGAGTCACCAGCATTTAGCTGGTATAAAAGCCACAAGACTGGATGAGATTATGTAGCATGGGAGCGTAGACAGAAAAGAGAAGAAATCTGTGGACCAAATCCAAGGGTACAGCAAAGTTTAGAGGTCAGAAACAGCAAAAGAGGAGCAAGCAGTGAGGCAGGAGAACCAAGAGAGAGAGGTGTCCTGGAAGCCAAGTGAAGCTCTACAAGGAGGGAATTGCTCGAGCACGATGTGCACGGAGGATGGGCCATCGGATCCGGCAATACGGGAAGTCACTAGTGACCTCGACAAGAGCCATTTCAGAGGAAGGATGGGGGAAAATCTGACTAGCGAGGGTTCAAATGAGAATGAAAGGAGAAGAGGTTGACAAGTGTAGGCACAGGGGGGAACGGAGAAGTGGAGAAGTAGCTGTAGGGGGAAAGGGGACCAATGGAAGGTTTTTAAAAAGACGGTAAATATCATTGCATGTTTGAATGTGGACAGGAATGATCCGGTAGACAGAGAAAATATGATGATGAGATGTAAGTAGGGGAGACAATCGCTGGAACTGTGTCCTTAAGGAAGTGAGAGGGACTGGAATCCAGAGCATAAGTGGTTCTCCTTCTGGAGGAGAAGCATGACCAGTCACCCATAGCAACAGAAGAGAAAGCTGAAGAATGGTACAGATGCAAATGTATTGGTACATGAGGTGGTGGGAGCAGGTCGAAGTTATCTTCTGATGGCTCCATTTTCTCAATTAAATGAGAAGCAAGAATTAAGCGGAGAGAAAGCAAGAGGCGGACTTAACTAGGGTTGGAGTTTTGCTAGGAGAGTATAATGAAAGAAAGAAGAGTGAGGGAATTGAGGGTATATGCAAGGGAATAAACATAAAAGCGGGCCATGGGATCTAAGCTGGGTTAGGGGGGAAGTTAGGGCATGATGGGGGTAAGGGACAGTGAGAAGCTGGTAGGATCAGTGGAGTAAAGTCCCACTGGGGTTGAAATTGGGGCACAACAAAGAGCAAGTTGGTGGCTGGAGGGCAGGAGGCATAAAATGGACATTATGAAGGGGTACAGTCATTGGTAATGACTAGGTTTGGGGGATGAACATGGGACTCCATGACTGAGGTAGGGCAGAGGATTAGATCACTGGAGGAGAGAAGGTCAAGAAAGCAAGAGAGCAGGATATCGGAGATGATTCTCAAAGTGGGGTCCTTGATCAGCGGCACTGGCAACGCTTGGGAACTTGTTAGAAATGCACATCTTTGGGCTGTGCTCCAGGCCTACTAAATCAGAACTCAGGAGGTAGGGCCCAGTAAGCTGTGTTTTCACAAGCCCTCCTGGATGATTTCATGATGTTAACATTTGAGAATTACTGGTGTAGGGGATTTTGATGGATTGTGGAGCGGGGAGGGGTGAGAGAAGGGTCAAATTTGGTCAGTGGTTCTCAACCACGGCTGCCAAACATTCGAATCACCCTTAAAAATCCCAGCATCGAGGCTGCACTCCAGAATCAATGAAATCATAACCTGGCAGGGAGGGGGACCTTAAGGATATCAGTATTTTACAAGTTTGTCAGGGGCTTCCCTGGTGGCGCAGTGGTTGAGAGTCCGCCTGCCGATGCAGGGGATGCGGGTTCGTGCCCCGGTCCAGGAAGATCCCACATGTCGCGAAGCGGCTGGGCCCGTGAGCCATGGCCACTGAGCCTGCGCGTCCGGAGCCTGTGCTCCGCAACGGGAGAGGCCACAACAGTGAGAGGCCCGCGTACAGCAAAAAAAAAAAAAGTTTGTCAGGTGATTCCCATATGCAGGCAAGGTTGAGAACCACTAGATTATGGGATATTCAGAGCCCTAAGGGGATGACAGTTCAGGTGATGAAGGCTTTCTGGGAGTCAGGGAGCTTCTGTGGTGAGTGAAATAAACAGAGAACAGGATGACACTGGTCCTGGTAGCCTCTGGGGCAGAATTTGGTGGCGAGGCTGGTTGTGCTACAGCTGAAGGTGTGAGAGTATTACCAGGGGCATGTGGACCTCTAGGGTTTCCACTTCACACCTGCCAATGTGTCCTTCTCTTCTGGGAATCCGGAAGAAGTGTAGTTTGGAAGGATAGATAAATCCATGAATGAAAAAAATAGGGATGTGTATCGCTCACCAAATACACTCCATAATAAATGCTGGCTTCCTTTTGGCATGCCTGGGTTTAGGGAGAAGCAACCGCCAAGGCCAAGTTAGGGCCGGTTGCTGCTAATCCACTGCTTCCAGCCAGCAAGCTCCTTGGCCAGGCCAAGCTTTTCCCCACCTGGCTTCTGTTTTTGTAGAAGCACAAGGAGCTTTTCATGCATCAGGCATCTTGGCCTCCAGGTCCAGTCCAGATGCCTTGGGAGTTCAGATGAGAAAAGGAACATCATTAGCTTTGGAGAAAGGTATATCCCAAGAATTTAGGGGGCAATTTCTAGCAGAAAGAAGGGGGTCATGTAAAAGGGCGTCATGGGAGCAGTAACACTATGTGCTCCATAAATGTAGATAGTAAATGAACCCACGAGTGAGGGGAACTGTTGGACTTGGGGGCATGGGGAGATTATCAATGTTCTGGGGAAGGGAAGTAAGGATGATCATATATTCACAAGGTTTGGCCTTTATGTGGAGGACTTGATTAGGGGAGATGATCTCATTCAGTAAAACAACACTAAGGCCAAAGAGAAGGATTATCACATGGTGGTGATGGGGCGATAGAGCTATCACACACAGGTGGATGAGAGACACTGCCATGCACTGGAGTTTGATCGTACGCTCGTGAGACCTGGTGTTTACTCAAGATTCCAGGGGATTATCCCACACAGGTGGCTAAAGGTCCAAGGGCATAAAGGGCAGGTGACTTTATATAGAAAGGGCTTGATCTCTAAGCATAGGGTAGAATACTGGTTGGGGGGAGGTGGGGGAGAGGAATTATCACGTGCCCAGAACCAACAAGAACCTTAAGAAACTATCTGGATTGTGGGTAAGGGGGGCACAATCAGAAAGAAATACAGAAAAATGAAATATGTCTGTTATAACAGCAGTGTTTTAAAGGGACCTCCAGAGATGCTCCAGGTATTCTGGGCTCTAAGACCCAGAATTTATTTGAAAGGTGACACTAGTTTAACTCTCCTCTGCATCCAGGGAAAGGGCAGACTGGCCAGAGGAAAAATTGTCCTGGCGCTCCTCCCCCATCTCCAGGCCAGTGTCACAGAGGAGACGTTACCGGCCAGGATTCTTCACCTTTGAAGCAATAGGCAGGTGGGCAGGAGGCAGGCACCAGAGCCTTTCTGGCCAGCAGGAGTTTGGAGGGACCACAAGAAACTGGAGGCACCTCATGCAGCTCTCACACTATAATTAATTGTCTGCCCCAGCAGTTCCCTGTTCTCAGCATCCCCAAGTAAACATGCTTGATTGTTTTAGTTTTAGCAACTTGCTAGGTGAACAGGGGAGGCTGTTTCACTGTTGGGGGGAAGGGACAAGCTAGAATAAGAACTGGGCTCTGGACCATCGCCCACATCACACAAATCCATTATACATGGCAGTACCACACTAGACTAGAAAGCCCGATTACCGGTGAGGTGGCAAAGGGCAAGCGTGATGTGGCAAGTCTCCCTTGCCTCCTTCTGGGCACACAGCTTTCTTCCCTTACATCCACACCTGCAGCGTGGGGTTGGGAGGGAGCACTGGTTCATAATTTAAGCCTTCCTTCTTTCCACAGCACTCCTCATCCTGCAGGATTTTAGCCAAAGCTAATCAGAGCAGGTTGTGCATTTCATTCATTCATTCACTCATTCATTCATCCATTCATTCTCTGCCTATAGGTCCCTCTTCCAGGGATAGCTCCTTTACTTCCACAGTTTTAGTTACTATGTAAATGTTACCGGCCCTATCACCAGCCCAGACCCCTCTTCCGGGTTCCACCTGGTAAAACTGCTGTATCCCCAAGTTCACCAGGATTTCCCACAAGCACCGAAAATTCAGTATGTCAAAAGCTGAACTCCCTCCCTCTTCCCTTTACATTCATCCTTCCACCTCGGTGGATGGTCCCTTTGTTCACCCTGTCATCCAATCTTTCCCAGAGCTCCTTTTTATTCTCCACCCTACAGCCATACTGCTCCTTCTAAAACACAAATCTGTCATATTTCTGCCCCACTTACAACTCTTCAATTGGCTTCCCATTGTCTTTAGGATTCAGTCCAAGCTCCTTAACAAGGATTATAAAAACCCCACATGACCGGCCCTCGCCTACTTCTCCAGCATCATCTCTTGCCACTGTCCTCTTTACTCATTGCATCATCTCTTACCACTGTCCCATTTATTAATTCATTCAGTGAACACGTATGGAGCACATATTATGTGCCAGACACTATTCTAAATACTGGGATACAGCAGTGAACAAAACGGATCTCTGCCATCCCAGAGCTCCAGCCCATCTGACTTACTTTCTTTTCCCCTCTCACCTCTGGACCGATCAGTACACAGTTTATTCAGCTGAGAAAGCTCATTGTCTTCCTTCTACCAAAATGTCTCCCTACTCCAATTCCCTCTTGCCTAGTGAACTCATCATTTAGGTCTCTCTTGCTCTCCAGACTAGGTTAGGTTCCCCTAACTTCGTGCTGCCAAAGCAAATTGTACCAGCCCCATCAAAACACTCGCCACATTTTATTGTAACTACTTTGCAAGTTGTCTGTATTCCCATTAGACTATATATTCTTGGAAGGCAATCTTTGACAGCATCTTGTTGTATTCTTAGTGCCTAGCACTATTGAATTAAATAGTATTTAATTATCATCACCTGCTCTGTGCCAAGTACCGTGAAAGCCGGAAAATATTTATCTTGCCACCCAAACTTAGTCTTTTTCTTTTTTTAAATTTCCTGTTCCTGTTAATGGTGTTACCCATTACTCTCAGCCACCTAACTTAGAAATTTTATCATGAATTTATCATGAATCTCACTTGTCCATAAATCAAAATTTTAGTTAAGTCCAATAGATTTTCCAGTTCTGTAATCTATCTTTAGTTTATCCCCTCTTTTTTATCCTATTACTGTTTCAGTTCAAGTCTTCATGATATCTTTTTTTTAGACAACTTTATTGAGATATAATTTATATACCATACAATAGATCCATTAAAAGTATAAAATTCAATGTTCTGGGTATACTCAGATGGTTGTGCAGTCATCGCCACAATGAATTTTAGAACATTTTCATCAACCCCCCCCAATTCATACCTTTAAGCTATTACCCCCAATCCTCCTATTCCCCCAGTCCTAGGCAACTACTAATATACTATCTCTTTCTATAGATTTGCCTGTTCTGGACATTTCACATAGATGGAATCAAACAATACATGGCCTTTTGCGTCTGGTTTCTTTCACTTAGCATGATGTATGCAAGGTTCATCAATGTTACAGCATGTATCAGTACTTCATTCCTGTTTTTCCCCACCTTTATTGAGATATAATTGACATATAACATTGTACAAGTTTAAGTTGTACAGTGTGTTGATGTGATACACATATTGCAAAATGATTACCACAGTAGTGTTAGTTTATACTTCCATCACCTCACATAATTACCATTTCTTTTTTGTGGTGACAATATTTAAGATTTATTCCCTTAGCAACTCTCAAATATATAATACAGTATTATAAGACATAATCACCATACTGTACATTAGCTCCCCAGAACTTATGCATCTTATAACTGGCAGTCTGTACCCTTTGACCAATATTTCTCCATTTACCCCACCCACCAACTTCTGGCAACCACCATTCTATTCTCTGTTTCTATGAGTTTGGCTTGTTTAGATTCCACATATAAGTGATATCATACTTTGTCTTTCTCTGTCTGACTTATGTCACTTAGCATAATTCTCTCAAGGTCCATCCATACTGTCGCAAATGGCAGAATTTCCTTCATTTTTAATGGCTGAATACTATTACTTTATGTATGTATATACCACATTTTCTTTATCCATTCATCCGTTGATGGACACTTAGGTTGTTTCCATGTCTTGGCTATTGTGCATAGTGCTTCAATGAACATGGGAGTGCAGATATGGCTTCAAGATCCTGATTTCATTTCCTTTGGATACATACCCAGAGGTGGGATTGCTGGATGGTATACTAATTCTATTCTTAATGTTTTGAGGAACCTTCATACTGTTTTCCATAGTACCTGCACCAATTTACATTCCCACCAACAGGGCACAAAGGTTTCTTTTTCTCCACATCGTCACCAACACTTATCTCTTGTCTTCTTGATGATAGCCATTATAAAATGTGTTAGGTGGTATCTCACTGTGGTTTAGATTTGCATTTACCGATGATTAGTGATACTGAGCACCTTTTCATGTACTTATTGGCCATTCATATGTCTTCTCTGGAAAAATGTCTATTCAGATCCTCTGCTCATTTTATTTTATTTTTTTGGCCATGCTGTATGGCTTGTGGGATCTTAGTTCCCTGTACAGGGAATGAACCTGGGCCCTCAGCAGTGAAAGTGCAGAGTCCCAACCACTGGACTTCTGGGGAGTTCCCCTCTGCTCAATTTTTAATCATATTTTTTTCTATTGAGTTGTATAAGTTCCTTATACATTTTGAATATTAACCCCTTATCCAATATATGATTTGCAAATATTTTCTCCCACTCCATAGGTTGCCTTTTCAATTTGTTGACTGTTTCTTTTGCTGTGCAGAAACTTTTTAGTTTGATATAGTCCCACTTATTTATTTTTGCTTTTGTTGCTTGTGCTTTTGTTATATCCAAAAAGTCAAGCCCACTGTCAAGGAGTTTTTCTCTTTGTTTTCTCCTGGAAGTTTTATGGTTTCAGATCTTACGAATAAGTCTTTAATCAATTTAGAAGTAATTTTTGTGAGTGGTGTAAGATAGGGGTCCAGTTTCATTCTTCTGCATGTAATCATCTAGTTTTCCCAGCACCATTTATTGAAGAGACTATCCTTTCTGCAGTGAGTATTCTGGGATCCTTTGTATGAGGGTTTATTTCTGGGCTCTCAGTGCTATTCCAGCACTCTACATGTCTATTTTTATGCCAGTACCATGCTGTTTTGATTACTATAGCTTTGTAGTATAGTTTGAAATCAGACCGTGTGGTGCCTCCAACTTTGCTCTTTTTTCTCAGGATTACTTTGGCTATTCAGGGCCTTTTGGGGTTCCATGCAAACTTTAGGACTGCTTGTTCTATTTCTGTGAAAAATGCCATTGGAATTTTGTGAGTGATTACACTAAATCTATAGATGGCTTTGGATAGTATGGACATTTTGACAATATTAATTCTTCTGATCCATGAACATGGGATATCTTTCTACTTCTTTGTGTCTTCTTCAATTTCTTTCATCAAAGTCTTATAGTTTTCAGTGTACAGATCTTTCATTTCCTTGGTTAAGGTTATTCTGAAGTAGTTTATTGTTGTTGATGCTACTGTGAATGGCAATGCTTTCTTTCTTTATTTTTCAGATATTTAATTGTTAGTGTATACAACTGATTTCTGTATGTTGATTTTGTATCCTGCCACTTTACTGAATGTATTGATTAGTTCTAGCAGTTTCTTTTTTGGCAGAGTTTTTAGGATTTTCTACATATAAAATCGTATCACTAGTAAACAGAGACAATTTTACTTCTTCCTTTCTAATTTTGACACCTTTCCCCCCCCTTTTTATTGCCTGATTGCTATGGCTAGGACTTCCAATACTATGTTGAATAGGAATGTGAGAATGGGCATCTTTTTCTCATTCCTGAAACAGGAAAAGGTTTCACCCTTTTAGTGTTGAGTATGATGTTATTTATTTGTGGGCTTGTCATATATGGCCTTTATTATGTTGTGGAGTGTTCCTTCTATAAGCAAGTTTTCAAGAGTTTTTATCATGAAAGGATGTTGTGTTTTGTCAAATGCTTTTTCTGCATCTATTGAGATGGTCATATGATTTTTATTTTTTATTCTATTAATATAGTGTACCACATTTATTGATTTGCCTATGTTGAACCATACTTGCATCCCAAGGATAAATTCCACTTGATCACGGTGTATGATCCTTTCAATGTGCTGTTGAATTCAGTTTGCTAATTTTTTTTTTTTGAGAATTTTTAGGTCTATGGTCATCAGGGATAGTGGCCTATAGTTTTCTTTTCTTGCTCTGTCCTTATTTGGCTTTGGTATCAGGGTAGTGCTGGCCTCATAAAATGAGTTTGGGAGTGTTCCCTCCTCTTCAGTTTTTGGGAAGAGTTTGAGAAGGATTGGTGTTAACTCTTCTTTAAATGTTTAGTATTTATTGCTTTTTATGGCTGAATACTATTCATTGTATAGATAAATCATATTTTGTTTATCCATTCGTCAGTTGATGGATATTTAGATTGTTTCCCTGTTTTGGCTATTATGAATAATGCTTCTCTGAACATCAGTGTACAAGTTTTTGTGTGGATATATGGTTTCAGTTCTCTTGATTAAATATCTAGGAGTAGAACAGCTGGGTCAAATGGTAAGTCTATGTTTAACTTTTGGGGGAGCTGCCAGACTGTTTTGCAACATGGTTGCAACATTTTATATCCCCAAAAGGAGTTTACTAGTGTTCCAATTTCTCCACATCCTCACCAATACTTGTTATTGCCTGACTTTTTGATTATAACCATCCTAGTGGGTGTGAAATAGAATCTCACTGTGGTTTCGTGTTGCATTTCCCTGATAACTAATGATATTGAGCAACTTTTCATGTGTTTAGTGAGCATTCACATATCTTCTTTAGAGAAATACCTATTCAAATCCTTTGCCCATTTTAACATTGGGTTATTCTTTTTATTATTCAGTTTACTCCTTTCTTTCCTATCTGGATGGCTTTTATTTCATTTTCTTGCCTAATTGCTCTGTATAGAACCTCAATATTGAAAAGTGATGAGAGTGTACATCTTGCCTTGTTCCTGATCTCAGGAGGAAAGCATCCAGTGTTTCACCATTGAGGAAGTTCCCTTCTGTTCGTAGTTTGTTGAGTGTTTTTTTTTTATCATGAAGCGCTGCTGAATTTTGTCATTTTTTGGTATCTATTGAGATCATCATTTGGTTTTTGCCCTCTATGCTATTAGTATGGTGTACTGCATTGATTTATTCATATGTTAAACCAACTTTGCATTCCTGTGGTAAATCCCATTTGGTCATGGTGCATAATCCTTTTTAGATGTTGCTGGATTTGGTTTGCTATAAGTTTACTGAGGATTTTTGCACATATATTCATAAGGGATCCGTAGTTTTATTTTCTTGTGATGTATTTGCCTGGTTTTGGTATCAGAGTAATACTGGCCTCACAGAATGATTTGGGAAGGGTTCCCTCTCTTCTATGTTTTGTAAGGGTTTGTCAAAGATTGGTATTAATTGTTCTTTAAAGGTTTGGTTGAATTCACCTGTGAAACCATCTGGGCTTGGGGTTTTCTTTGTGGGAAGTTTCAAAAGTACTAATTCACTTTCTTTACCTGTTATAGGTCTATACAGTTTTTATTTCTTTTTGAATCACTGTTGGTAGTTTGCATTTTTTTCTAGAAATTTGTCCATTTAATCTAAGTTATCTAACTTTTTGGCATATAGTTGTTTATAGCATTCCCTTATAATGCTTTTTTATTTCTGTAAGATTGGTAGTAACGTCTCCTCTTCCATTCCTAATTTTGGTAATTTCATTCTTCTCTCTCTCTCTCTCTCTCTCTCTGTTTAGTCTAACTAAAGTTTCCTCCATTTGTTGGTCTTTCTAAAGAGACAACTTTTGGTTTTGTTGATTTTCTCTTTTGTTTTTCTTTTCTATATTTCACTTATTTATTCTCTAGTCTTTATTATTTCCTTCCTTCTGCTTACTTTGGGTTTTCAGACTTACTTCGTTTGCTCTTCTTTTTCTAGTTTCTTAAGTTGAAAGTTTGGGTTATTCAATTGAGCTATTTCTTCTTATTTATTTATTAAATTTATTTATTTTTGGCTGCATTGGGTCTTTGTTGCTGCATGCGGGCTTTCTCTAGTTGCAGTGAGAGGAGGCTACTCTTCATTGCAGTGCACGGGCTTCTCAGTAGTGGCTTCTCTTGTCGCGGAGCATGGGCTCTAGGCGTGCAGGCTTCAGTAATTGTGGCTCGCGGGCTCTAGAGTGCAGGCTCAGTAGTTGTGCCACACGGGCTTAGTTGCTCCGCGGCATGTGGGATCTTCCCAGACCAGGGCTTGACCCCTGTCCCCTGGATTGGCAGGCGGATTCTTAACCACTGCGCCACAAGGGAAGCCCTCTTCTTTTTAAAATATAGATGTTTATAGCTTTAAATTTCCCTCTGAGCACTGCTTTAGCTGCAGCACATAAGTTTTGATACTTTGTGTTATCATTTTCATTCATCTCAATTTTTCTTTTTTTTTTTTTGCGGTACGCGGGCCTCTCACTGTTGTGGCCTCTCCCGTTGCGGAGCACAGGCTCCGGACGCGCAGGCTCAGTGGCCATGGCTCACGGGCCCAGCCGCTCCGCGGCATATGGGATCTTCCTGGACCGGTGCATGAACCTGTGTCCCCTGCATTGGCAGGCAGACTCTCAACCACTGCACCACCAGGGAAGCCCCTCATCTCAATTTTTAATTTCCCTTTTGATTTCTTCTTTGATCCTTGATCATTTGTCTTTAACTATCCCTAAGAAAGATATCCAGTATTTCCCTTTCTAGTTGATGTTACATTTTGCTACCCAACTAGTCTTATGAAAAACAGTTTAGTTTAATAACCATTTGTTAAGTACCTACTACGTTCAAGCTGAGGGTTGGAAATACAAAAATATTTAAGATAGTTCCTGCACTGAAGTAATTCACAGTACAGTGGGAGAGATGACCCTGAAACAGACAATTGTAATATAAGTTGATAAATCCCGTGACAGACTTATATTTAAAGTACAAAAGAATATAGAAAAGAAAGTGATTAGCTCTGTCTAGCAGAGTAGATTTCACAATGGTGATAATTGCTGAGCAGGGTTTCTAAGGACAAACAGTAACTCTTTAGTTAGGCAAAATAATGAAAGACCATTTCCCAGGCAGTGGAAATAGTATGGGTGAAGACTTAGAGTTGTGAAACAAAGTAGGGTATTTAAGACCACCCTTTCCCCCATCTTTAGTCTATGAGATTCTGATGAAGCAGATTTCACCCCTCACTCCCGGCTGATGGATCTGACCCAGACATAAGAGCATTGGTTCAGAAACGAGCACAAGTCAAAGTCAAAAGGATACACTGGGACGTTAACTGTGGTTTTGAGAAAAAGACTTTTCCTTTTCCATGCTGGAAAATACCTAATAGGCAGCTGAAAATCCAAGTCATCCTCATGTGGTTGAAACCAGGGAGATGGAGGAGAGCCAAGGGAGAGTGCCTGTCACATAGTGGGAACTCAATAAATCTTCATTGAATGAATGAATACATGAACAATGTGGAGAACAGAATCCTGAGGAAAACAAGGAACTCCTGAAAGCCATCTCACCTTCCTCTGAACTCCCACAACTTCTCAGAATTCTTCTTATGGTGTTTTATAGTTATCTCTAAGTCTGCATGATCTCTTCTCTCAGGATCTAATGCTTTTCTGACCATACTTAGTTGTGTCATATATAAGATTTTATATCATCTGGCCCTACCTCTTCAACTTCAACTTCATTCTAGCAGTATTTTAAAACTTGCTGCACCCTGAACATGCCACACACACTTGTCTTTGTTCTTCCCATATTCTAGCCCCTCTTCCAGAATACTTCACCTATTGAGAATTAACCAAATACCTGTCACTTGCAAAGTGAGATCTATTACTGGAGAGTGATATCAACTTGAGTGTATTTTAATGAAATACAATAGAATAGAGTAAGGTAGAAAATGGCAGAGTGCATTGCATAAGGTATGGATAAGTATTACGTTTGTGAAACTTTTGTTTCAGTTGGTGGGTATGTAATAAGTCACACTGTAAGACATATTTCTTACTGTAAATCACAGTGTAAAAAGTTTAAAGGCCTAAGACACCGCTATTACCAAGGTGACCAGGTCTTTGGTTTAGAACTCAAACAACTAAGAATGCCCAGAGACTTCCCTTCCTGTGTCTCTAACTGAAACTCTGAAACTTTGTCCCTAAGTCCAAACTCTGAAGAAGGGTCACAAGTCAGGTTAGAGTCTTTACTTCTGTGTCAGCAACAACATTTTTTAAAACTGTCTTTTCCAATCTATCACACAGATTTAGATCTAACACACTTGCTCATAGCAGTTTGCTGCTGTTAACTGTGCTACTTAGAATAATAGCACTTACTGAGCACTTGCTGTTTTCCAGGCATTGTTCTTCTTTTCGTGCACTATTTATTTATACCTTATGACAACCCTAGAGGTAGGTAATATTATTGCCAATTTCATTTTATAGAGTGGAGAGATTGAGGTACGGAGATATTGACTCAACTTTCCCAAGGCCACACAGCTAGGAGGTGGTAGAGCTAAGATTTGAACCCTGCCGTCTAGCTTCCCAGCCCATGCTCTTAACCACTAAGCTCTCCGGCCTCCCAAGTAGCTTTCTTGTTGAACAGACACATGTATGTCTCATGCAACAGCTCTTCTGAAATGGCCCTGAGTAGCTATTACCTGAAGAATGTTCTCTCTGCCGTGGCTCCTAGCTTTTCTAACCATCCATTTTGATCAAGAACAGCCTAATTTATTTGGCCCTGGGTCTGTAGTTCAATGTTAATCTGCAGGTTGATTTAAACTCTCACTAGTTCCCTTGGAGAGAGAGAAAAGAAGGAGGAAAATGAGGCCAAAATTCATCCCAATTTTTAAAGTTATTTTTAAAAAGCAAGATGATGGGGGAAGACAGCATACGTCTGTCTCTTAAAAGGAAGGAGCCTCTGTCTCCTGCCCGTGATTGTCTCTGACTTTGAAGCTCTGCTCCCCGCTGGAGGCTCTGAGCTCTGTCTGCTCTGTGCGCTCTCTTAGCCCGTGGACTCCTGTGGAAGGTGATGAGGACAAAATTGGGACAGGTCACCCAAAAGACCCCCCCTTCCTTTGCTCTGAGTGAATGCTCTCTCTTTCTGAAAATTCTCAGCTTTATCTAAGAAAGGGAAAGGGCAGACCCTATTTCATAAGAAGGGAAGAGGGTCTGGGAGACTGTTCCTTCCCCAAGTATTCAGTGAGATACTGAATAACAGGGAGAAAAGAGTCAGAGAAAGGACAAAAAAATAAAAAATAAAATAAATAAAATGACACAGCACAGCTCTGAGCCCCTCTCCTATCAGGTTTTACAGAGGGGCAATAGATTTTCTTCATTGCCAGCCCTGACTTATCGCAGGCTTGTTTTTAATGAGGTATAATAAGGGGAACATTTTGTAACAACACGGTTCCCCTATTTTATCCCGCAAACAGCTGTGTCATGCTTGTGGCTGGAAGAATGAATCATATCTCTGCCTGCATATGCTAACTCCCATGTAATTACCCCAGCATCTTAAATAAAGCAGGCCCTAAACCTGTCGCTCACATTACAAGCAAACGGTGCAGACCTTGTGAGGGGGGCCTCTATCATTACAATTAATTTATCACAGAAGCAACTGAGATTAGAGGCTAGAATTAAAACCCAGAGCATGGAGAGTCACCGTAGTGACACTGACAAACAGGCTCTTGAAAGGCGGCTGGCTCCAGCGGCTGCCTGACTAATGCTTTTCCTGGGGAAAAGGAGCCTTAGTTGGATTTGGTTTTCTTTACATTTTTCCCACTCAAAGGTTTTACTAAAGTGATTTCACTGTCTCTCTTGATTCAAAACGATGTTGGAAAATTTCTGCCCGGTACTTAACCAGAACTCTGAACAGGAGTCACCGTTTTCTCATTCTTAAACGACCACGTTCTCTCCATGCGAACGATCCCTCCGAGACCTCCCATTTGTTTTTGTTATTAGAAAGGAATTTCTTCTGACATCACTTTGCTTCCTTTCAGGGGGCAGGAGATTGAGGGGAGGGGGAAAGAGCCCAGAGAATTTGCTTCCAATAGAAAAATACTGTTTGCATCTTCTCAGGTAGTGTTTCTCACCAAGGTTCCTCAGCTGAACCGGACAGACAGAAAAATTACTTGAGTAACTGTTTCCTTAGTTCTCCCAAGGGTGGTACCACTAGTACATCTAGATGGTACATCCTAGATGCATAGGAGAGAGGCCGATTCATTACATTCAAGGGGGGCCTTAGCACGTTCATACTCATCCTGATTGAAAAGGGCTGCAGAGAGACCATTAGACTGACTCTGTTACAGCATTGTTCAGAGAGCCCAGCAGAGAACCCCCTCCCAGTCCAGAGTCACCTCCCGTCCCAGTCAGAGCACTTCTCACTCACCCCCCACCCCCATGCATGGGCTCTCATTAATGGGTGGATAGTGCCCTTCCCAGACATCCTAACCTAAAAGCTGAATTAGAATATGCTAGGCCTCCAGACGTTGGCAGATCCCGTTATTGTCATCGCCGTCGTTGTCACCAGAGCTCAATAGTCTACTCTCTCTGTCAGCTCCACACTGTGCAGCCAAGCCTACCGTGTGCCCACCGAGGCCCAGCTCCTCTCCTTCCCGGGCACACAGCGGCACCGCCTACCCCGGCTTCCCTTGCCCTGAGATGTGACGGAACTCTGTTTGTTGGATTGCAGGTGGAGGGGATGTACGCCACTTCCCCTGGGCCAGTAAAGATCTCCCACTTGCTCTTCCATGTTCTCCTTCTTTCTCAAATGCCAGCTAGAACATCCAGCAGAGGGTTCTGAACCCTAGGGGCTGATGAACCTGAATTCCAAAATCACCACCATGAGGCTGCCTTCTGAACAGGCTTCGTTTGATGTAGTAATTACCCTACCCTGGCTAATAAAGCCTGCACATGAGATGACTCCACCCCTTCCTCAGAGGCTCTACAGCTTATGAAGAGCCGAGAAGGAAGGAGAACCTGGAGCATAAGGCTGGGACAGCAGATTTCGGAGACATTTCAGCACTTGGATAGGATAAGGGGCTTAGGCCAGCTGAGGCCGGCTGCGGGCCCAGACGCTGGACCTGGGAAAGGCTGCTCACGGTTCCTTGGTCCCTCACACACCTGGCAAGTTTCATTCTGATAGCGTCTGGAAGGCTCAAGGGACGAAAGGTAATGAGGGGGAAGTATATGAAAATGTGACTCAAATAGAAAAATAAACCTGTATGTGAAAGTAAACTCTAGATCATAATCTCAAATCAGATCAAGTCGCACCACTGCTTACACTCTTTGGTCCTCCTTGATCTGGTTCCTTGTCTACCCTGGCACTGCTTGTTCTCACAGCTCCCTGGACACATCTTCATCAGACACCTTTTCGGGATAATCTGCTTGCCCGCTGGCTTGGGAATTCTTCAAGGTCAGGAGAAGAGCCTCATTTGTCTCTGTACCCGCTCAGCCGGCTCAGGGCCTGGAGCTCAGTCCTGGCTCAATATCTGCTAAATGAACAGGCACCCGGCATTGCATGTGTTAATATGACGAGTCTATTTTCTGATACCGGCGTGGCTCTCCTCCTCTCCTTACTCTATAGTGGTGCTGTGAAACTGGAGATAGTCCTCCACATACTTCCTTTCAGTTTTCTTTCTGATCAAGAGCAGGTATTTGAAAGCTGGGCTTCTGGCATTGAGCACGGTAGAGCAGAATTAACTGGCTTACAAGGAGTTGGGAATCACCCCTGGAAAGGTGTATATTAACACTACGCTTGAAATAGCCATCAGCTGTGCCAAGGCTGCACTGTGAAATAGGAAAAATCCCACTTCCGATCCCCTAGAACTCAAGTACCTCATGACTACCAGAACACAGCTCCTTTTCTTCCTACTGATAGACTTTTAGCTCCATTTAAGCCATGCATCACTCACTGAGAGAAGGAACGCAAAAATACTTTGAAAAATATGCAGTATATGTAGGGGAACAGATTGGTATTAGTGTCAGTCTGATCTCCCTCCTTCCCTTGAACGTCTTCACTGCAGCACACTCTCCCCATGCCTCCCGCCCACTCAAGAAGGGAGGCTACAGAGGTCTAGACTGGACAGTGCTGGTCTGGCTTGGTTTAATATCATTTAAAAAAATACTATTCCACTATGGAAAAATGTATTGAATCAGCTTGGAACAGAAGTTAAGAGTGTGGGTTCAAGGCTGGACTGACTGTGTTCAAGTCCTAGCTCTGCTACTTATAAGGTGATAAGTCTCAGGAAAAACACTTAACCTCTTTAAGACTCTTGTTTTTAATCTGTAAAATGGGAATGAAAAAAACCCAAGTTCACAGGACTGAAGTATTGCATGCAAACGTTTGGCACAATGTCTGACAAATAAAAGGCACCCGAAAATGTTAGCTGTTATTGTTTGGCTTCCTATCTCTGAATTAACACCCATGTTCTCCTTGTGCCCCCTTGTTACAACTGAGACAATGACCCTCTTCCTATTAAAGTCTAGCCCTGGGACTTCTCTGGTGGCGCAGTGGTTAAGAATCTGCCTGCCAGTGCAGGGGACACGGGTTTGACCCCTGGTCTGGGAAGATCCCACATGCCGCAGAGCAACTAAGCCCATGTGCCACAACTACGGAGCCCGTGAGCCACAACTACTGAAGCCCACACACCTAGAGCCTGTGCTCCACAACAAGAGAAGTTACCGCAATGAGAAACCCCCGCAATGAGAAGCCCGCGCACCACAACGAAGAGTAGCCGCCTCTCATCACAACTAGAGAAAGCCCACGCACAGCAATGAAGACCCAACGCAGCCAAAAATAAGTAAATAAATAAATAAATTTATGTAAAAAAAAAAGAAACAAATAGAAATTTGAAATAAATAAATAAAAAATAAAGTCTAGTCCTCCCCATGTACTCTGGATCCCAACCCTCCTTGCCTTTTAAAAATTGCTTCATTAATCATCATCTCTCTTTCTTGCACTACCAGCCTTTTTCTTTTCTGGATCATTTCAATCAGCATACACACGTGCACTTGTATCTTCTATCAAAAAAAAAAAGAATCCTTCACTTAAACCCACATCCTCTCCACCTGCCATCATATTTTTATGCTCTTCTTTATAGCCAATCATTTCCAAGATATTGTCTACATCTGCTGTATACCTTTTCTCACCTCCCCTTAACTCTTCAATTCATGTCAATTTGAATCTGCCCTGTCACTCCACTAAAATGGCTCTCAAGGTTACCCAGCCTCCATATTGCCAAATCCTGAAGACATGTCTCTTTCTCTGACCTCTCAGTAGCATTTGATAAAGCTTACCATTTGTTCTTTTTAAAAACACTCCCCCTCCTGCTCCTTGGCTTTACCATCTCTCTGTCCACTCCTTCTCAGACTACTTTCTTCTTTTCTTCTACTAAATATTTAAATGTTAGAGTTCTCCAGGGGTTGGATCTTTGATCCAATCAATCCAAACTGATTCTTAAAAAAATAATAATAATAAGGTGTTGTTATAACAAAAACAACAGAACATCTGAAATATATGACACCAGCTTTGGAGCTAGATAGTGGGCAGCAAGGAAGCTGGTATAAAAGTCAGGAATAATAGCAACTTGTATTATGTAGTGGTAAAGCATTTGGCTAAATGATAATAATCTGGAAGGCAGAAAATGTATCTAATGAACCAGTAGAGTTGGAGGAGGAGAGTTTATGGCAAAATATGGAAAGCATGAGCTGGTTGCTTTTAGCTACATTTGTTGAGGCACTAACAAGAAAGAGATAAACTCAAAGAGAACTGGTTAGTTTGCAAGCAGAGTTCAGCAGGAATATTGAGAACCCAGAACTTATTGGGTTGAAAAACAAAACTTTCTCATCTCCAGCCTCTCTAGGAAAAGATCTTCAAATTAAGATCCATCCTGGGGCTAAAGATCAAATCCATGGTGCTGCCAGAAGATAAAGTTTCAAGGTGAATTCAAAATCGAGGGTCTTCATTAAGCTCTGAAAAAAACAAGGCGGCATTTAACAGGCTCTTTCAGTTGGAAAAGAGGCTTCTAGAAAGCTTATGAGCATGGTTCTACAGCAGCCTGACATACCCAGAGTGCCAGTAATTAAGTCTGGTTAGATCATGCCTTGTATGAACTGTAGGTATGGCTTGTGGCACATAGAACTGACTAGTATTGGATACATGGGAAACCCACAAAGTTTGTGAGAGGGTTGTATTAGCAAATACACTGCCAGTTCCAGCTAAAAGGGACTGAGACTGTTCAAGATGTAAAAAGATCTCTGAGTCCCCAAATTTCTACAGCCAGGCAGTACACTGAAAAAGCTGCTCAGCCACCAAAAAAGGCATATTATTCAATGTACTCTTCAGAATTATCCAAGGATGATGGAAAAGGTAGGACTTTCTGAGTCATGGAAAACAATGGATTGGAGACCCACTCCCAGGAAGCAGAACCAGGGCCTAATCAGGGAACATTCCCAACTCGCAGCATGGTAGGACCTGTCAACATTTGCCCAGTAGAATTTCAGAACTGCTATGGACTGGTGATTTCTATGTACAATTAGTTCTTCCCTTTTTTAATGAAATAATTTATTGCTGTTATCATGTACTTTTCCACCACTCTATGTTGAAGTGGGGGCAGGGGATGGTTGATTTTTTTTTTTTTTTTTTTTTTTTTTTTTAGTTCTTAGGTTTTCAGATCAAGGGAAACCATATTTAGACCTGACATGGATATAACATGATCCTTTAAGCCAGGAACAATGATTCAGATAAAATTTGGGCAAGTCTTGGGATTGTGAGTGAGTGTATTTCACAGGTGAGAGGATTGTGAATATTCGTGAACGAGAGGTGGACCGCGTTTGATTAGATTATTGTTCCAGACTTCACGGAGGAGTTTACTTTCCTGCTCCTTGATTTTTGGCTCAATGATGTGATTATTTTGGCCAGTGGTATATGGAGTCAAAAATGACCCAAACATGGGCTTGAAATATGCTTGTGTGGTTGGCCCTCCCGAGGAGAAGAGTTCTCCCCAGGTAGCTGCCACCTCTTGAGCCGAAGCTGCAGAATGAACATTCATGGATCAAACTAGAGCTCAACCTCCTGCAAGGAACAGAGATGCCTGGCCAAGTGGAACCTAGGTCAGCCAACCTACAG